>NC_051450.1:16558222-16572631 GCF_001649575.2 Kryptolebias marmoratus
CCCCAATCTCCTCATTAAAATGACCATATTAATGAAAGAAAATCAGATGTTTCACCTGTGACAGCTGTCTTGGATCAGGAGCCCCGAACAGAGAAGAGCTGGAGCTGAAACTAATGGCTCCCCTCCGGCTGAGGACATGCTTGGGAACCGGCCTGTCTAGGGGCAAAACCGGCAGCTGATAACATACTTCCATTGAATAGTCAGGGCTGGATCCGGATCAAATAATATATATATATATATATATATATATATATATATATATATACAAAAAGAGATGTAAAAATATATGACTGGTGGTTTAGAAAATCTTTTCTTTTTTAAAAAAAGAGGCGAAAATAGCTTTCAATATGGTGTAAACGATCTGATACGGAGCTGCAAAGTGTTCCTGTTCATCATGAGCGACTCAAAACTTGTCCAGATCGCCTTCATCGATGTCTGCCTCGGCCGGTTTTCCTCCTCTTGCCGTCATTCTGCGGGGGGGGGGAACCATTCATGCCGCTGTCGCAGTCGCCCCTCTCCTTCTCATCTCGCTCACATCCGGGCCCGCGACGGACGACGAGACCTTCTTCTTGCCATTTTCTGGGTCTTTGTGAAATCGGTTTTTTTTTTTTTTTTTCAAAAGCGAGCGTCGCTCGGGCTTCGTCGTGTTCGGGTCCGCGGGTCCGCGCGCATCACGCAACCACCCCCGAGGCGAGAAATATCATCAACATATCATTTTGATTTTAAAAAATAAATAAAAAAAATAAAAAACACCGGCAGATGATGAGGAAGGAGAAGTGAGGCAGCTCCGGGATGTGAGACCCTCCTGACACGGCAGCCGTTGGTCGGGTTTTTTGTTGTTTTTGTTGATATTCTTTTGTTTTCCCCTCTCTCTCTCTCTGTCTCGCTTACAGCTCAAATATCAATCAACACGTAGGGCTTTCCCCGTCTTCTCTCTCCGAGGCTGCATGATTTGAAGGAGCAGTAGTCCGAGAAAGGGAAAAAACAAGGGGGGGAACCCCGACGCTCCGGGTCTCATCCACCGCGGCTCCGGCGGGCTGCTGCAGGCGCTGAAAAATGGCGGCGCGAGCTCAACTACCAACCGACAAAAACGAAAATAAAACGCGTGTTTAATTCACTACAACTACCTCCCTACCGTCTTAAACGTTAGCCTAATGTATGCTTCTTTTTTTTTAAGCACACACCACCTGCCAGAGATGGTGCTGTTGGAGCGAGGCGACATAAAAAAAACGCCCTTGTCTGGATTCGACCAATAGCGTGGAGGCAGCGCTTGTAAGCTGAACGCCGATTGGACGAAGCGATTCCGCCCGCATGAAACGACACATGTGAGTCGCTGCGGAGCCAAGGGCGATCCCTAGACCTATATGAGCAGTCATTTGCAGACGGCGTGGACTTTCTCAAGGGTATTCCTCCACAACGGGGCTTGCCCTGCAGCGGTCCACATCATTGCCTGTGATTACCTTTCTCTCATGAGTCATACTACTTGGGAGCTGAGACACATCGTGAGCCTGAAATACAGCCTATGAAGCATTTCAAAATGCTGCATTTCTGTTGAGCTGTGGTAATCTTGCTCCACACGCATGGATATGATAATTCCAAATATATGCAAATTCTGCGTGTAAAACGGATCGTTTGCTTTGTTTGGATGTCACGTTGGCGATTTTCATGTTCTGTTCATTAATTTATTTTTGCATGTCCTTCTGTTCCAAATGATTGCCACCAACATTGCATTTGCCATCCACACAATAGGACTATTTTCACTTGAGGATTTTCATGCCATGCCCATGTGCTGTGGGGGACAATGCCATGGCAACAGCCAGAACCACTGCCAGGGAAAGCGTAATCCCCTCCCTCCCCATTTCCAAGAGCCTGAATGTGGTTCCCTGCCATCATTTCCCCCCCTAAACAAGAGGCCCTGCGTCTTTTTAGGGCAACCAAGCCACCTCAAAAGCTCCTTTTTTTAAAAAAAAAAATGTGAGCAGAATCAAACGATAAGCGTCACTGTTACATATTTGGCTCAAAGGGAAATGCAGTGTTTGGTACATTTGCTCTTCCAAGCATCACAAATTCAGATGCTTCTTTTAAATTACGAGAATCGGTAAGAAATGAAGCTGATGTGCTCCTGAAACTGTAATTTCCTCTGTAAATCTGATTTTTACAAACAAAAACAAAAGGAAATGAACACTGAGAATACCTTTACATCCTTAAATTTGTCATTAATTTCATTTTTTTGGCTGTTATTAAAATCAAACACTACAGGATGAGCCAGGCAACAAATCTGTTGCCTGGCTGATCTGTACATTTTTTTTTGCATCGGCACATCCCCTGCCCCACACACACACACACACACACTTCAGTTACTCATTTGGGAAAAACAACTTAGGAAACATTTCTGGTAATTAATTTGCTCCATGTCCCTTCATGTCACCCTGCGCACCTAAACAAACACGGCGGCGTGCCCGAGGTGCCCATCTGAAGCAGGTGTGAGTTTAAGGAGCTCCAGGATCAGCCTCAAGAGATTTGGGATTTGCTAATTATCGAAAGGCTCACAGGTGCATTACCTCCTTACGTCACCCTCGCCCAGGCAGTAGTGTTACTGATCACTAATTGATTTACTCCCTAACGACTCTGTGAGCATCGCAGGCGTCATTGTCCTCATTCATTAGCCATGCAGCAGTTTGACACCTATAGTTCTCCTGGAACAACCAGACATAAATGTGCATGGATAGAGAAATTATTAATAACAGATGCAGATAAATTTGTTGAAACCCTCACAGCTCATTGAAAAATGCTTAATTTCTCCTGTAAAGTGATTCAGTCCAAACCTATTATCTAATGCATATCTGCACACCTTTAGTAAAGCGTACAAAAAGTGTGAAAAGAAATGATTTGTTGATTATTTTACAAATATATGCTTAAATAGTATAAACAGACTTGTTGGCACCATTGAAAAAACAAATAATCTCTGCAATATAGTCATGTTTTAACTATATGTTTGGCTTTATTTAGTATCACAGGTGCCTTCAAGTTTTAAAGCCTGTTTAAATGAAGCAGACAGGGTAGTTTAGTGTTGCTGTGAGCGCCGCACTGAACATGGAGCAGAGAAAACAGATGTTAAAGGTAAACCTTTTAAGACCATCTGCAAGCAGCTTCATGTTCCTCTGATCACAGCTGCCAATATTATTAAAAGGTATCAGGTTCATGGGGCTGTAGCCAACCTTTCAGGGTGTGGACGCAAGAGGAAATGCAACCCCGGGTTGATCAGACGGATAGTGCGAATGGCGGAAAAGAGTCGTGCCACTTTGTGATCGCACCATCTATCACGTTTTTAATCATAATGGGCTTCACAGGCTCCGCTACTGATAGGAAAAAATAAAAAGCCAGACAGGAATTCACCAAAATCCATGTTGACAAAGGACAAGGTGTCTTGGACTGATGAGACAAAACTGGAGCACTTTGTCCAGTCACATCAGTTGTGTTTTTGTTTATTATTATGGAAGGGTGCCAACAAACGTATCCATGTCTGTATATTTGAATATTTATTAGCAGAGCTTCCGTATTGCTGTTATCACCAGGTTGGATTTGGAAGAAAACTGTGAACGTTCAGATCAGGTTTAGCAGCGTGCATCTGGCGCCATCTTGTGGGGGGAATCTGTAATTACAACCACAGTCTTCCAGCAGAGTTTGCTACATGTCTGTCTGCAATCTGCAGTATTCTGATTTTAGGACATGCAATCCAGAATTCAAGAATGATTGGATTTATTTTATTATTTCTGACATGGATTTCTTTTATGTAGCTGTGTTTTCCTGTTTCTTGTTTAGCCCCACTTTATTTATGACACATTGTGAATCACAAAATCCAAATGCAACAGAATAACTCCAGCAAAACAACGTCAAGACGTCAACATGCAGTCTTGAAAACTTCTTACTGAGATCCGCCTTTATACTGCCACTAGATGACACCCTTTCACTGTGTGAAATGTATTAAAGCTTTACAGAAATTACTCTCCTAGATCAGCATTGAAAAATTCAGTCACAATTTATAAAAGGGGAAAGTGTAAAAAGTGTTTTTTACTTTGAAGATAAATCCTCACACACTTCCGAATTCAGCTAAAATAGAAGTGATCTTCTTTTTATTCACTGCATCATCATTAGTAAAGGTCAATACATGGATAACTTCACAGAAAATACTTAAATAAAACGTATTTGGTGAGGAACAACAAAGTTTTTATTGCTGTATGTCTACTCATGTAATAATATATTAATTGATCGTCAAATTTCTACGGCGAAAATGAAAAATGTCAAAGGTTTCCACATGTTTACAGAGTCTTCTGGGCCTAATGAAGTCAGATCCTGATCATTTAAACACCCAGCTGCTGTGCATTAAAATCCCCCTGAAGTAAAGGGCTGAACTTCTCGAGGTTTAGAGGGTGTGAGGTTGAAACAAGGCTGGGAGAAGCACTTGAATGTTGACGAGTGCTTCTTACTTTCCCATAACCACGAGCCGCAGTGGTGCTCGTTAAAACACACTGACGTCTGTTTTTACGTCATCGTACGGAAGATGATGTTACATAAACTTCCTCGTGGTATTCTTACTGTTGCATGTAAATGCTAAACGTGAGTTTTTTTTTAACCATATATACAGAGTTAAAGCTCATGTTATATTCATTGTGCAAATCCATCTGTTAGGATTGGATTATTTCAGAAACAGTGTGGACTTTCACACCTGCCTTTTTTAATTGCCAATGAATAAAAAGTGTAAGATTTCTGTTTTTTTTTTTTTAATTTTGTGTGTGTGAATCTGTTTTAATAAACACATACAAACTGTGTAGCCTTTACAAAACCACAGCATGAGCTGTTAGTTTAAAGTAATATGAAATATTCTGCAAATGTTACCAGTCAATTTATTGTTATTACCAATAATAATAAACATACTGGTCATTTTAGCTGCATTAGAGAAGTATAAGCTGCATCAGAGAAGTAAAAGCAGCTGTTAATGAAGGACTTTGTGTTTAAAAACAGCAGCTTAAGAGCACAAATTTTAGTTTTTGTATTTTTTCTTTGGCACGTCTGAAAACACATTTCTTGGTTTTGTCTTTTTTTCTTCGGTTCATACAGTAAATGCAGATTAAAACCATTGAAAATTAAACTAATTAAACTAACAAGTCACCTCTCGTGCACAAGGTTTCAAACAAAGATCTTCCGTGCTCAGAATACGCGATTTGAATGAAGCTCGGCTACTGCCACGCCTAACTTTAGCTCGATATCTGTAAAATTTACACCATCTTTGTGTTTCTAAGGTTCCAAGGTTATGCATCTTCTTCCAGATATTCATCATGTATTCAAACAGAAAACTCCGCCTGTTCTAAATGCTCTTTTAACACAGACATCTTTCTCTCGGGTTCATTGAAACTCGTGTTTGTGCGTTCCTGTGGCTGGCTGTTACACTCTACATAAACCTTACAATCTGTTAAACTTGTACACGATTAGAATTCACCTCAAGAAAGCTCGGAGTCCAAAGATCGGGGAGGAAATGATCCGCACCTTGACTGACACTATGGATTTGCATTATGGGTGCACTTTCACCTTTTACCTCAGCACATTTAGCCTGTTTTTATATTTATATTTACATTTCGCTTCATTACAGTAGAAGCTCTTTTAAATCGTGGCAGTGATTGCTTGCCATCTGACTTCCTCCCTATCTTAAAACATTCATACAAGAGAACAGATGGCACCCTTTGCTCTGCTTCCTTTTCTGGTCCTGTATGCACTTTTATCTTGTTAGTGAGCCTGTAGAGCTGCTCGAGTGTTGTTGTATGTGAGTAAACCTCCTCTTGTGTGTCTTGGAAGTGCCTGCAGACCCTTTTACTATACATACTCAAATTACCGCTGAGCAAGAGGTTTCACACTGCGCCTTTTAAACCGGCTTCTTTCGGCTTCAAAGGCAACACTGTCTGGCATTCATACTGGCCTTTCATCTTTTCAGAAGTCTCCACGCCGCTCTTAATTTGTCGATCTTTGTTGGAGTTTTGCCAGTAGGCGCAGCGATGTTATGAGTCAGACGGTAATGGCTTTAAAAATAAAAAATAAAAAATTACGAATTCACTTTAGTCACAAAATCACAACTCGGAACATCTCCCTAATTGAGCTCATCTGAATTCACTTTTAGGCGTCAGCTAAATGGTGAGGATCGGAGCAGTCCTCGCTCATTAATGAATGTGTAATCATACTGGTTCAGGCTTTTTTTTTTAAAGATTAATGACTACAACTGAATAAACTGGTGTTCCCACAGCATCATAAAATACATTCACACACAAAAAACCAAATAAATCCCATGAGAAGCACTTGAGCAGAAGGATTTGGGTGCGACACACATCCTTATCATTAATGGCAAACATTAAAAAGTCCGCTTTTTGACATTTTCATAGATCACGCGAGGCAGCAGCTTTATGCTTAAAAGCTGGATGCACAAGTGGTGATTTTTAAACGTTTGCTCCCATTAAAAGGCACTAACTTGGTACATGCTCGAAGCTGTGGCTCCACACCTGCCGTCTGGTGTCCCCGGATGGAGCCACGAAAACAAAAGGCAGGCAAATTTAGAGAGATTGAGAGAGACGTTCATTATTTTCAGAAACAACATCTGTCTAAAACGTTTAAACATGACTCACTGGCTCCGATGCGCCTGTGTGAAAAGCGTTGCATGCATTTCCATGTGGCCTTACTATAAAAAGGAACAGAGGTGCGAGATGCAGATGTCATATTGTATTAGTCAGAGGGAAACAACATATTAGGTATGCACAGATGGGTCACAAACTACTTTAAAAAGGCATCTGACATGAGATTTTACCACTGCTAAACAATGAGCAGTTTGTAAGGGAAAACTGGATGTTAAATGTACTTTGAAAGGTTTGTTTCCTTTGAATATACCTATGCATATACATAAATTGAATAAAAGCACAAATGCATTAACTTAAGTACTACATTAGGCAAATATAAACTAATATTAATATTTGAAGCTTGCTACAATCCTCTACACATCTGCTAATTATCATCCCTGAGTCATCCGTCAGTATGTCTGCAGCATGGTTGTAAGCCATTAAATAGTCAGAGCAAATTATGTTTGCTTTTATTAACAAATTAGACACTAAACTATCACAAATAAACAGAATTTTCAGCAGTATGTTTGCAGGTGGGGAGCATGCAAGAGCCTTACTGATCAGGCTTTCATTTAAAGTATCAAGCTAGAAATTGCTCTTTTCTTTTTTTTTTAAAAAAAAAAAAAAACAAGGTATTCGCTTCACTACATTGTGGATTAAATAAAGTTTTCAGAAAAAGGTAGGCCTCTCCTTCGAGCCGGATTCGAACCAGCGACCTAAGGATTTCCATGTATCCACTACAGTCCTCCGCTCTACCAACTGAGCTATCGAAGGAAGATGAGAGGTAGGTGAAAGTTATGTGTACTTAAAGTTTAAACACCAGTATGGTTCACATTTTGGGGAGTTTGTTCAGGGGGTTCTAATACCGTTAATGGAGACATGAACTGGCTCACATTTGTGTGAACTAAAAGAAACTTCTTCGACGCTTCGTAGATTGCTCCGGTTAGCTAACTACTTAGCCTCGGTTTAGCTAATTCGCTACTTCCGGTAGCTACCGTAAAATAATCATAGATGCCGCTGCACTTCTCCTTTCTTTAGTGGCTTCCTTAGCTTTAAAATACGAGACTGCCGTCCTAAAAACAAGACCTCACATAAACCACAAAAACGTCTCTAGCTCATGAATTTTAGCTTAATTTTGGGTAGTTTCACTTAGGACGGGGAATTAGCTCAGATGTTACACAAGGAAAAGTGACGCAAAAAGTGGCGAATTTTCTCGGAGTAGTACATGGAGGGTAGCATTTTAATAGGTAGTTAATAGGTTTAAATATATTTATCAGAAGCTGTCCGAGGTGGGTCGCGAACCCGCGATTTACAGTCACTGACAGGACAGCGGATTCTTATATTCTTTCATCAGATTTTTGCTTCTTGGATGGTTTAACATAATTGCACTGTCTTGACAAACTTTGTACTCCAACATTTATAATTATAATGTTTATATATTATAGTTAATACCAGGAGAAATGAAGTTTAAAGAGTGTAAAATGCCCCTTTCCAATGAAATCTAATTTTATTGTTTAGTCTAGTAGAAGTATATGTAAATAAAGTGAAAATCTTTTTGTATACACAATAAATATACATCTATATAGTTATACAAACTTATTTTGACTGTATTTATTAATATAAATGAAAAAAACATATGACAATACAAAAACATAGAAGGTAGCTAAAAAGGTAAGATTATTTACATGTTATTGGTATATATTTGGGAAAATATGAAGATCTATTTACATGTTTACAGTTTTATAAACAAAATTTACATGTGTTTACAGATTATGGGGGTGGGTTTTCTGGTCTCTTCTACCAGCCACTCTAAAGATTTGCCACCTGAGTTATTGGGGCAGAAAGTGGCACTTGTTAAAAGGACATATCTCCCTTTGTGGGTCCCCGTGGCCTCCTGGTGGCCTCCACTTCTGCCCTGGGTCACCTGTTCCTCTGAGTGGAGCGGGACGCAGACACAGGCGCAGTGGGTGCAGGAGTTGGGGCCAGGGCAGGAGCAGCTGAGGGGTGACGTGCACCTGCTGCCATCACCATTGACCCAGGGTTCAGGAAAATAAACTGCAGTCCTGGCACAGACGACAAGCTGCTGGGGCGAAGGGCTGCACGACTGTGGCACTAGCAGGTTGTCTGCCTGGGCCGCAGCTTAAGACGAAGGACAAACTAATGCTGAAGCCCTGATGTGGAGTGAGTTTGATCCAGCCTGTCCTGTGGAGCAGGAAGCTGTGAGCCTGGGTAAGGACACTTAACTTCTGGATGCTCTTGATTAAACCTGCAGTCAGAAAATTGTCATCATTATAATTAACTGCAATATATTTTTCATTCAAACAACTATTATGCGTACCACTCTGTAAGCACCACTGCATAGTGGAGTGAGTTTATATTTGTTTTTCCTTGGTGATAGACAAAATTAAATATTAGGCTTATATCTGTGGTGATTCATAGAATTATGATAATTTTTTTCCCCCGCGATGAAAATGTTATGCTAACAACAATATAAACCTGGAATCTGACACATATTTACCTATGTGTAAACTCACCGCTCGCCAAAGTATTCCGGAGAGATGTCGATGAAATGATGATAGTTTATGAAGAGAGTTTATAAAGTTTCCAGGGGGTGGAACATGATTGGTCAAAAGTAAGCCCACCAGCTCAGGACGTGATTGGCTCGATGGCACATGAGGCGCGCACCGATTGGCTGGTTGGGCTTACATTGGGCTTACTTTAGGCTTAATTTGCTCTAACATCGGTATGCTGCAGCTAGTGAGTTCGATACCCGCATCCTCCACTTAGCTTTTTTCATTCATTCTCTTTATTTTGGGTTTTTTATTTGGTAAAAATAAAGAAATGCATAAAAATAATATTAGGAAAGTAATTATGTTTCATTGGAAATTCTCACAACGGAAAACTTGCTTAAATGGAGACTCCGCTCTGACCGTTACAACGTCACCGAGTCCGCCATATTGGAAAGAGAGAAACAGTAAACCCAATGACTTATATACTAGTATATGAGTATAGTCTTGTTAATACATTGCTAATTTTGCAATTTGTATTTGTTTATCCTTTAGAGGAGGGATAGAAAAAATCAAGTATTAGGCCCATATTTGCGGTGATTCATATAATTATGATAATTTTTTTCCCCCGCGATAAAAATGTTATTCTAACAACAAACAAGATAAACCTGGAATCTGACACACATTTAGCTGTTAAAAAAGAAAATATGTGTAAACTCACCGCTCGCCAAAGTATTCCGTTGAGATGTCGATGAAATGATGATAGCCCTTCCTGATAATTCTGAGAGTTTATGAAGTTTCCAGGGGGTGGAACGTGATTGGTCAAAAGTAAGCCCACCAGCTCGGGACGTGATTGGCTCCCCAGAACATGAGGCGCGCACCGATTGGCTGGTTTGGCTTACTTTGGGCTTACTTTGCTCTAACATCGGTATGCTGCAGGTAGCGAGTTCGATACCCGTATCTTCCACTTAGCTTTATTTGTTTCATTTTCTGTATTTTTTATTTTTTTATTTGGTAAAAATAAAAATACATAAAAATAATATTAGTTTAGAAATTATGTTTCATTAGAAATTCTCACAACGGAAAACTTGCTCACTGTAGACTCCTCCGCTCTGACCGTTACGACGTCACCAATTCCGCCATATTGGAAAGAGAGAAACAGTAAACCACTGGAGTGAAATAAGAGCTGTGGTTTGAAAGCTCGAAATTTCCGCTGTAAATAAGATTATTATAAGTTATAAGACAGTTTAGATAGGATTTACACCGTGTATGTCTATTTAAAACCCTAAAATAGTGTTACAACAGACGGTGGTTACGTCATGATTAAATAAAGACTGACGTGGAAAGTGGGGGATTAGCTCAGATGGTAGAGCGCTCGCTTAGCATGCGAGAGGTAGCGGGATCGATGCCCGCATCCTCCAAATGTTGTTTTTTTTTTTCCCAGCATACAATAATTCACACATATAACTTTAAAATGTCTCTAAAATTATGTCAGTGAGTGATTATGACATCTTATACGCGTACTAATGATAAAAATAGTTAAGAGACTTCAAATTATTGTGTCCCAAGATCATTTTTTGTAGGAAAAACTCCACCGAATAGGGTATATATTGTATAAAAGGTAACTTTAAGGTATTTAAATACCTTAAAGATTAAGATTTTTGATATATAAACACCATTACTATCATTTAATCTATACACTGTTTAATAACAGATAGATATTCAACAAGATGTTGTTGGAGATAGTCATTAAAACAAACACACACATCATCAAAAGGACAGTAAAAAAAAATCAATTTAACAATTATCTGTTATGAGTTTGCTCCTTTTAAAACAACTCAATTTGTATACAGCTAGATCAATACACCCAGCTTAACATTATCAAACAAACTTATATGTAGCATATACGTTTTTATTTTATTCTTAATATGTTTTGAATTCAGGGGGAGATAATTAGATAATCACAATCATGTTTAACTGTTGTTGTTTACATACAATCACATGCATTTTGACAAAATTTAGTTACAATAAAAAATAAAGTGGATGTGAATGGAAGTAATTAGATAACCCATTGCTTACAATTAGCACAGGAAGGTTTCCTTGACCTCAGACACGTTGTCTTGCCTTTTGTCTCCCCCTTTAGGGCACAGATTGTAGTTTAGAAGCTGAAAGGCAGCTGTTCAGTGTCGCCCTGCTCAGTTTCAAATATGGGCAGGGTAAAAATGGCAACACTTGACAGCGGTAGCTGCTAAAAAAAGAGATGTGACACCAGCTGGGAACACTCCTTTGGCCTACTCCTTACCTTGTGACTCTGGACCTACCGTGTATTGCTTTCTGAAACTGACGTTTACTGAACTTTTTTCGAACACAGGTCTTGCGTGAATCGGTTTTGCTGGAGTTTAAACTTTTCCATCCAGGGTTAGTGCCATGGAGAACTTGGAGAAGCAGCTGATTTGCCCCATATGCCTGGAATTGTTTTCAAAGCCCGTTGTCATCTTACCCTGCCAGCACAACCTTTGCAGAAAGTGTGCCAATGATGTTTTCCAGGTAAGGGGGCTATTAAATTCAACTAATCTTTGCCGTAATGAGAATTTTTAAACCTCAAACCATTGTTTATTCTCATGTTTGATAACTGTCATTAATATTTTCATATATTGTCCTACATTTATATTATTTCTACAGCAAAATTAATCATTGTTTGACTCATAAATGTGTTTTGGGATCATTAACACAGTCTGTGTGTCTCAACCAATGATAAGCCAAATATTTATAGGCTGTTACAGCAAAATTACAAGTTAAACACACAGTTGAAGACGAGCATGTCGCCGGCCAAAGTTATAAACGCTGATCGCACGCGCTCACCGTATGTGATGTGGACGACTCTCAGCTACTTCCACGCCAAATTTTAGGTCAATATCTGTAAAACTAACTGAGTTATAGCCATTTTTGAGTTGGCTAAGGCTAAAGCTGTAGTGGCCATCTTGAATCAGATCGACTCCAAAAGTTAATCATTTATAGATGTATTTCATTAAAATCTGTTCAATGGTTCATAAAATGTTTCGCTAACAGACAGACAAACAAACACGAACAGAAGCAATTACATGATTGCCCACCTTTCATGGCAACAGGTGATAAAAACCTATGAAACTTGGATCTAGCTGTTATTTTGGTGCTTTTTCCCTGGATCTACACACCTCCAGGACAGTGTGAACCAATTTAGAGTTTTAAGGACTAATAATCCACTGGATTAACGTTTCGTAACTGCTAAGTAAAAACAGTTTAATTAAATTACGCAGCAGAGATTTATTTATCCGTCACAGCAAAGCCAACGCACTAAATTTTGGATTTGAATTGTTGCTTCACAGGCCTCGAACCCGTACCTCCCAACAAGGAGTGGCTCGGTGACGTCGGGCGGCCGCTTCCGATGCCCGTCCTGCAGGCACGAGGTGGTCCTGGACAGGCATGGCGTCTACGGCCTGCAGAGGAACCTGCTGGTTGAGAACATCATTGACATGTTCAAACAGGAGTCCAGCAGGTGAGACAGAGGCTCGTTAATTCCACCGTACACTTTCACGTCCAGCAAAGGGGGGCAGCGAGTGTTAGTCAGAGCCGTCCTCGGGGGTCAGACAGCAGAGGCAGTGGATGTGAGAGAGGACGGACGGTGTGGTGCAGAGAGCGTAGCAGGTACCGATGAGGTCTAAGTGCCCGTGGCTCCTGAGTCATTTCGCAGGAGTGGATTACAGGACGTTTCTGGTAGGAGTCATGTACACGGATGATTTATCTCGTGGCTGACGGTACCGCCGAAAGGCTTGTTTGACATAAAATCCACAACTCGTCCTTTTAAGATGCTCCTCTCTCTGCTTGATAATTCTTCCTCTTTAATTTAGATATTTAAACAGGCTGTTTTACAGATTACCTGATATTTAATGTATTTCCTATGGATTAATCAAGATGGAATAATAATATTTCAAGGTATAGCAACTAGATATGGTCATCACTTGCACCCACCTGAATGCCACTCAACACAATGCGGATGTATTGATTACCCTGCTGACAGTGTATGGCAACCAAAGACTGATGGATTGTCAATAAACTGCCAAGGTGTGTAACTGTGACATTATCAAGCTGGCGTCACACGCCACATCAGTATGCAGCGAGGTGACCGGGAGGTACTTCTGTTTTTACTGCGCCCCAACAGCAGCAAGCCGGCGCCGGAGAGGAAGGAGGAGATGCCCATGTGTGACGTTCACGAGGAAGAAAAGATTAACATTTTTTGCGTAAGCCACGGTGTGCCCACGTGCTCCATGTGTAAAGTGTTTGGGGCCCACAAAGACTGTGAGGTGGCGCCCATCACCAGCATCTACCAAACGAAGAAGGTGAGGCCTGAAATACTCCCAGTGACGCTAAAACGGTGCTTTGTACTATCAGATGTGACTGATAGTTCTAATAGTTTGAAGTGGGATTCTGCGCACAGGTTGTGAACAATTAATGTCTTACCTGTTGTAGATAGTGCTCTGAACGACCTCAGTTAAGAGGAAAAAAAGAGTTTAATTCTGACTGAATTGAGGAGCGAAGACCAAATAATTACTGGTGACTTAAAGCAACTTTAACCTCAAAAATCTCATATCAGTTCATTAAAACACTATTTTTAAACTATTACATCACCTTATCATCAACTTACATAGCCGTAGCACTTCCTGTACAGTCTGGGTTTTAAGAATATTATATTTCTGCTTAAAATAACCATGAGAGTCAGCTCATCAGAGCTGAAATGCCCCCTCTGAGTCAGGAGTTGTTTTAAGATGGCAGCAACTAGCCTTTAGCTGATTAATCTGGTCAGAATTAAACTCTATTTTTCCAAACTAGGGTCACTCAAAATGGTGTCTGCTACAGGTAAGATATTAACCGTTTGCAACATTTCCACAGACCCACCTTTTAAAAGATCTGAGCTTTCCCTTCAAGTCAATGATCCGTCTGTCGTGTCTTTGGGGCTAGACAGAGCTCAGTGATGGGATCGCCATGATGGTGGGTAACAACGACCGGATTCAAGGCATCATCAGTCAGCTAGAAGAAGCCTGTCGAGTCATAGAGGTCAGTGTGCGACTGCTGCAGCGCCTGGCTGCTCACTCAGTCTGTGCATCCACCTACTCACCTGTAGAGACGTACAAATGGCTTTAATGTGTCCTCATCACGGCCACTCTCTCTCCTTTTTACAGCGTCAGCCTGTTGGGTGGGGGGGGGGGGGG
>NC_051450.1:16572646-16578566 GCF_001649575.2 Kryptolebias marmoratus
GGGGTTTACACAAAAGGAAAGAGAGGAAAATTGCTGTTTTGGTGCCTCTGTGTTCTGTTCCCCGTCCTTTTTTTTCTGTGTTCCTTCCACAAACACCTGATTCTTGCTCCGCCCCGTTGCACTGACAATGAAATAAGCAGCATTAATGGTGCGTGTGTGTTTGGGGGGGGATAGGAAGCTTTCCTTTGGCTTGTGTCACAGTTGGATATAGTGCAGAGAAAGATGGACTGGTTCCAGTTCCCCATGTGTCCAAATTGATGGCATCACACAGAACGAACACGCAGAATGAGCCTCTTCGTTTTGTGTTTTTGTTCTTTCTGAATAATCTACAGTCTGCATAAGCATACACTTTCACCCTCTGCTCCAAGACAGCTAACAAACATGGACTGCCTCTAAATTTTCTATATCCCCCTGCCCTCGTGTGTGTGCTCACTGTGCCGTCCGTTTGTGCGCAGGAGAATGGCCGGAGGCAGAAAACTCTGGTGTGTGAGAAGTTCGACCAGCTGTACTCGGTCCTGGAAGTGAAGAAGAGGGAGATGAGTCAGAAAGTGACAGCCGAGCAGGAAGAGAAGGTGAACTACATCCGAAGCCTGACGAGGAAGTACAGCGACCATCTCGAGGAGAGCTGCAAGGTGGTGGAGATGGGGATTCAGATGATGGAGGAATCGGAGATGGTTTTGTTCCTTCAGGTCAGGAGCAGAGTTTGCAATTTCAACGTGCAGCTAAAAACCTGAAAGCGTTTGTTGCTCAATAACTAGTTTGTTCTTGTCTCCTTCAGAGCACAAAGCCTCTGCTGAAAAAGTGAGTACACGTTTTTATTCAACCAAAGTTGACTGATATGGGCACATCTTTCTTCCTTTAGTGCCCTTTAACTGTTTTAGAGACCTTTTTCTTGCATTTTTTATGAATGACTCAACGGATTTACAGCTCCAACACGTAAAATCACAGCACTTTTGCGACAACGTCACACCTGAATGTGAAAACTAACTCTGCGTAATGTTGCAACCTTGTGCTGTGGCATCCTAAAATAACAAGCCAAATGTGCGAAATGTCACAGATGTATAAATACAATTTTAAAATGTTCAGTTCAAATTCACGAGGCTGGATTTTGCCCTCCACTAATGTGCGATTTCACATCATCATCAACTCAGGATTGCAGATGCGTCCAGTACGGCACATCTTGATAAAGTGGAGAGAGGATACGAGAAAATGGATCATTACAAAGTCGACTTCAGAAAGGAACGCAAGGCCCTGCGCAACATCGATTTCATCCAGGGTAAAACGACAGAGACGGTTCGTATCATAGCTGCAGCTCATCCCTGCTGTCCTCTGACTTTTATTTGTGCCGCCCCTCTTCCACAGATGACGAGGACGAAGAGGAAGAGGATGCAGAGGCAGGCAATGAGGAGAAAGAAGAGGCTCAGACTGTTTCCGCAGGTGCCGTGGTTTCTGCCCCCCAGCAGACCTAGGCGTCATCCTCCCACTCAAACAACACCTTGATCAAACAAAAAAAAAAAAAAAAAAGAAAAAAGGAGAACTGCTGCTCCTTGTTGATTTCATGTCGGTTGTGATGCGTTTTTTTACCCAGACTGGGGGAACTGTGCCAAAAAGAAACGCCTGAGCCGAGGAGCGCAGATCTAAAGAAGGAAGACTGCGGCGCCCATCAGTCCACTCGGACTGATCTCATTTCCTTTTACCTGATTTAATATTCATGCTTTTAATTTCTCCTTTTCATTTTGGACATTATTAATGACAGGGTGTCTATTGGCTGTTTCCAGAACCCAGATATGCTCTACATTTTTTTTTTATTATTATTTTATGTTGATCACCTTTTTTGCAACTGGTTGCTCAAACCACATCATCAGACGGAATAACAATCAGACTTTTTGTCACGATCATGACGTTTTCTTTATGACCTAACATTACGAGAACAGCACCGTCACGAGGGAAAGATCACTCTGACATTTTTAAATTTTACTGCTGCTTCTTGTATTCCTCAGACAAAACATTTTATTTCCATTTTCTGACATATTATGTGTCATTAAAGTGGGTTTTAACATATGCTGTATATATTTTCTCAAGTATTTAGATGGATCTTTGCCACTTATTCCCTCCGTTGTCGTTTATTCTAGCCGGATGCATTTCTCAGACACTTTTACCTGCAAACTATGTACCCAGGAGACTGCAGTGTGCCCGTACCTCGCTGGAACTTCATTTAGTTCATCCCTGGCTCCCGTCTAACCGTGGCGGAGCATCACTCAGTGAGTTGGATCCTTTACAAACGGACCCAATGCAGCGCTGAGCTCCTATATTTGTGAGTTAAACGGAAGAGGATGACTCACTCCATGCAGCTCTTGTTTTAAGCAGCCTGACTCTGTAGGTCAAAGATCAACACACACACACGATATTTCACACTCATTATTAGTGTTGCATCTTTGAGACGCCTCTTGTTATAATGAGGACTGCCTCTCGAGGATTAGGGTTGAAGAAGGCATGAATGCTGTCGTTACCTGAGAGCTGGAGCTCCGAAAGCGTGCTGCTTTACACGGAATGCAAATATGTTTTTGTGTGTTTCTTTGCAAGAAATAATAGACTTATCTCTGCAAGTAACTGAACCTGTTTACCTGAACTTATTTATTTTTTATTTCGGATTACAAATGCATCTAACAAGAAACACTATGACTATATTTTAGTTAGATTAGCAATTGTATTGGGGTTTTTATATGTAAGGATATTGACAGAGAGGTGTAAGCGTTGCTTTTATTTGTTTTATTAAAAAATATAGATATAAGACGTTCTGTTGCACAACAGAATTTTTCTGTTTGCACTTAAGTTTATTAACAAATATCATAAATACAGTGATTCATAGAGTTTAAAGCAAAATACCGGTTTTTGTCGATGACATTTTCAAACAAAAATATGCCTCCTGAAATATGAAGAACTCTACAAATCTGACACCAACATCAAAATGACAATCGGAGCATTTGTGTGCCATGATTTCAGGTTAAAGCTATAAATAATAAAGTGAAAAAAGCAGCACTATATTTGCACATATGTTGTTGGTTTTTTTAGTGTGCTAATAAATGCAGAACAAAAAGAGAGAGAGAGAGAACGAAGGGAACTGAGATCTTTGGCGGGCTGGAAAGAGGTTTTCATTTCCCAAACAGCTCCATCATTCTTCTGTTGTTCTGCGCCTGCTGGGCCAGCTGCTCCGCCCGGGACATCTCCATCATCTCCCGCAGCAGGTGGAAGGTCAGGTCCAGGGAGATCGGCGGGTCCTCGGACCGTCTTCCCCTCTCCATGGACTCGTCGCCGCGATCCGCTAAGCCGCCTATGAGCGCCCGGATGTTCCCAACTTTGCCCTGCAAGAGGCGCCGAGTCAGCTGGAGCTGCAGCGCTCTGTTGAAGACGGAAGGTGACGCGCCGGGGTACAAGGACGCTGTTGGGAAAGAGTTCGAGTCCCCGTTCCCCAGTCGGATGAAATACTCCTCTCCCAGGCGCTCCAGAATGGGTCCAGACTGCTGCTGCTGCTGCTGCTGTTGCTGCTGCTGGGAGTTTTGGGTTTGGGGAGCTGGGACGCGCAGGGTACCGCCTGGGCTCTCAACAGCCCGACATTCGTAGCGCGGTAAGAAGGCAACAAGCAGAATCACGGTGGTTCCTGATAAATTGAGCTTCATGTCAGGATATCAGCTGGAATCTGGGAAGAAAAAAAGAAATGACAGGAAGAGAAGCGACTCCAATCAGTGTTTGTCTTTTATATGTGCCAAACGCGCTGCGTAAAGAGACTTTTACGCAGCGCAAGACAAGCATTGCAACATGGCCACAGATTTGTAACTTTATTCTGGTGTTAAAATAGGTGAATATTTATTGATTCATTGCCACTTTTTTATTATTGATGCTATTAGGTCGAGTGATGTTAGAGCAGAATGAGGAATATCTGCGCGTAAATTCGGATTTGTGTCTAAAAGTTAAATTATTGCAGCTTTTAATCGATATTTTTTGCTTTGTTACTGATGAACAAAATTGACAATAAGAAGAAACATGCTATCACCAGAGACAGATATGTAATTGGTAATCTGCATATGTGTTTCTCTGAAGGTTTGGAAGCCAGATTTGCTTTGGATAAGAATTAAATTATGATCAAAAATAGAGATTAAATTTAATAAAACGTCAGCTGCAACGCAAGAAGCTGTTCATACCTTCCGTACAGGTAGTCCAGGAGCCTACAGCCTTGTAGGTTGCCAGGTAATCGGTGAGATGCCGCCCTCCTTCACCTCTTTGCAGAAACAAGTATACAGTTACTTAAAGAGGAGAAGCTGAATGGGACTTATATAGCCGCCGTCACTACAAGAGCGTCGCTCCGAGCCCAGATTGAGTCTGCGCGTTCTCGCCTGGGTGGAACGTGAATGGACGCCTCTGACAAAGTGCTTTAGTTAGGATGAGATGAGTCATATGTGAGCGTGCGTGCGCGTGCACGGGCGTCGACCCTTGCGCTTTCAGGAGAGAGAGAGAGAGGAAAAAAAGGGCCTATAGGTGCCATACCTGCTGGGATTTTCGCATGAATGAGGTAACTGCGCAAAGGAAGTCGATGGTTTACGGTCAAGATAAGTTTGGAATCGTGCTCTTTGAATGTTTGCTGCCAGTTTTCAGAACCGCACGTTTCAATTTTTCAATTTGTGTGTTTGTTTTCAGCAAATGTAGGCCGAAATGAAACATCAGCACACCTGAAGGTAGAACCAACCCCCTGATTCTCCACACTGCACCACTACAGAGACTCTAACGCTGCTGCGCAGCTGACCCGTGTTGCATTCAGTTCGTGTGCATCTGCAAACACCTCAGGCTCAGAGAGGTGATGGCTCCAGTGATTCATTGCTGCTGCACATGTCACCACCTCTGCTACTCTTTCATTTAATCCATCATTAAACACTACATACAACTCGTAAACATTTAAAGCAGTAGTTCACGACTTTTAGAATGGAAAGGTTATTAGCAACCAGTATCTTACCCGTTGTAGATAGCTATCTGAACATTTGTTTAGAGATATAGACTTTAATTAAGAGTTAACAGGTAGTCCAAGAGCAACCAAAACATCAGTAAATATTAGTAAAGAGACACAAGAACATGACAAGGAAGCTGAAGCTGAAAGTGCCCCCTGTAGGCTGGCTGCAGTAAAAGTTTAAGTTCACATAAATGAACGGGATGTTTTCCTGATAAAAAAGTAAAACTAAACTCCAGTTTTATTCAGATGTTGACTTCTTTGATTCACATTTAGTTCTTACCTTACTGCTGAATCTTATTAGCTTCAACCTGGGACTGAGGGGCTTCATTGTTGTAAACTCACGCATGCATCAGTGTTTTACGACATTCAGGGGCAGCTTAAACACAGAGTTTCACAGAACTGTTTTATAAAAGTGTGAGCAGGAGAGCAGACGGGACTCTAAGCCCCAAATCTCCAACCGACTCGAAAAATGCAACACGGCGCCGCTTATAAACCGCTCCAGTCTGTTCAGTGTGGTTTAATTTATAAAACTTTACATTGCTGTCAGTTTTACAGCACAAGGTTGTTCATATATTCTATTTGCACTTGCTAATAACTGCAGAATTCAGTGTAAATAAGGTTTTTAAAACAGCGTTTGCATGAACTACTATAAAACAAATTAACTGTATGGAACAAAAACAGTTTTAAGATGGTCGCAAAAACTTTATTTCTCCAAATTGAGGTTCTTAAAGGAGCTGTCTACAACAGGTAAGATGTTGATTGTTCCTTTCCTACACAGCAAATTCAAAAGTGTTAAATGTTTTGGTGTTAGCAGACTTTGTGCAAAAGCAGAGTTAATTTTACACTTATAGAGTCACATTCTGTTTATGTAACTCTGGGATGTATATTATTAGTAGTTAAAATCCAGTGTTAAAACAAAGT
>NC_051450.1:16579966-16581570 GCF_001649575.2 Kryptolebias marmoratus
AATTATTAACTCCAGCAGATTTGATATTTGACACTTTATAAGAGTTAAGGTACCAACTCTCCAAAAAGAGTTAAATTAACACTTTCTGGTGTGGACCCATATAGACACTTTAAAAGTGTTGAAATCAAATCTGACAGTGTTAATCTGGGCCTCCTGGATTTGCTGTGTAGAACCCCACACCCCTCTCAAACCGGTTATTTTGTAACATCTTGACATTTTCCTTTTATTTCTAATAGTGAATTCTATCGAACCTGCCTGTGTGGGTCGATGTAAAGCTAAAGGTTTGCACTTTTTCCACTCTGTATATCCATTAAGTCTCTCATAACGATGTGACTTAACTTTTCCCATTAACTCTAAACAGAAAACGCGTCGTACCCAGACATTCGGTTTGGAAAAGTAAGTTCCAGACATGCAGCGTGTTCAGAGGTTAAAGTAACTTAGCAGAAACATGCACTCAAGTAAAGACAACCAATCTGGGAGAGAGCTGGGGAGAAAATTTGATTTCTGTAAATGTACACGCAGAGCATAAGGCAGATTTTTTTTTTCTTTCTCAGAATAAGAGCCATCTTCAAAAAGTCACATATTACATAAAGGCATTTTAGTGGATTAGAGCGTAATTTGCAGCCCGGGTGAAACCGTTTCTCCTGCAGGGCTCTTCACTTTGTTGCTCCTTGTGCTCTAAGGGCGGGAGGTGTCAAGTCCCATCATGAGGAACACAAGTTCCCTGACACAAATAAAACACCCCCCAGACGAACAAGCGGCTGCTTGTGGTCAACACACGTCACCTCGTTTTCAAATCACTGCGACAGAAACCCTCTTTGCCAGAAACTTGGGCTTGAATCGTTTATCCCTTTTTTTGTTTCCTCAGTTCGTGGAAATCTGGTGTATGATGAAGCCTAAACGATTCCTGAGAAAAATCAGGATGTTTCTGCTTGAAACAACCTTTAACAAGCAGGTGAATATTGGAAAGCATTGAGTCAGAATCTTTAACAATGACTTGATGCTGTGAAAATATTCACGAATCTGCTCCAAGAACGAATTCCCACAAGCAGCAGATTTACTAATTGATCATTTGCCTTTCCGCCTATGATCCTGCACAAGCAAAGATGAGTGTTTTTTAGTGAACTATCACTTCAACAGCGCTCTCAAGTGGATTAAGTCCTGTTTTTCTGAACATTTTTAGAAGTTCTGCTTGACTTTAACCATGGAGTTTTTAATTAACACTCTTGCTGCCGCTGTTGGAGTGGGTTTGATGAGCTCAGGGCTCAGGTGTCCTCTCTGGCTTACTGTCCGGCGATAAAACCTGCTCAAAGAAGAAACAAACACTTTTAATAGAAGTCAGAGCCGGGCGTTTTGTCCCGCAAAAAAGCAAAGACGTGGAACATTTTGGAGAAATGACATTTAGCATTTTTTTAAAGCTTTCTTTAAAGTGCCAACAAAGCTGACTTAGGAGAAGTACAGGTGCTGGTCATAAAATTAGAATATCATGAAAAAGTAGATTGATTTCAGTAATTCCATTTAAAAAGTGAAACTTGTATATTATATTCATACATTACATACAAACTCATATATTTCAAATGTTTATTTCGTTTAATTTTGATGAT
>NC_051450.1:16582880-16611992 GCF_001649575.2 Kryptolebias marmoratus
ATCAAAATTAAACGAAATAAACATTTGAAATATATGAGTTTGTATGTAATGTATGAATATAATATACAAGTTTCACTTTTTAAATGGAATTACTGAAATCAATCTACTTTTTCATGATATTCTAATTTTATGACCAGCACCTGTAATTCAACGTATGATCGTTTCCATTCATGGATTTAAAATACGTTTTAAAATATTTAATTTCCCCTTAGGAATATACTAAGATTCCTTAAAACATATTGCTCTTTTTTATATCTGCTTCAGGATATTTGCTGGTTTTGTCTCCTTGAGCTACTTTTACTTTCAAGTTACCGTTTTACTACTTTTGGCTTTTAGCCAGCCTCTTCCTCCTTTTG
Source organism: Kryptolebias marmoratus (assembly GCF_001649575.2). NCBI lineage: Eukaryota > Metazoa > Chordata > Actinopteri > Cyprinodontiformes > Rivulidae > Kryptolebias > Kryptolebias marmoratus. The sequence continues at coordinate 16,583,237 of NC_051450.1, forward strand.
CTTTTGGCTAGTTTTAGCTCGGTTCTCGCTTCTTCAAGCTCGCGTTTTGGCTGCTTTTACCAAACGTTTTGCGCTTTAAGCTTTTAACTAGGATTTTGCAAATTTTAGCTTGTGTTTTGCTCCTTTTGACTTTGAGCTAGTGTTCTTCTTCTTTTAGCTTTAGCTAAAATTTCAGCTTCTTCACCAAATGTCAGCAAAACGTTTCAGCAGGCAGTCGGCGTTCACGCTGCATTTTCAAAGAATAAGCAGTTCTTCTTGTTCCTTTTAAATGGTTTTTTAAAAACCCTTTTCTGATGCACGTTACAGATTTAAAATCTGTTAGTTACGCTGCAAAATAAAGGACAAGCATTCCTTAAAGAAACGCCTTCTTTCATGGCAGAGATTTAAACTAAGACGTGCTGAGGAGGGACAGAGTTAGAGCTGTTTTAACAATATTTGTGACTCATGAGACATTTTGCTAACAGCTAATGTCAAAGTTTTAAGCACAATTATTGCCCAGTGTGTGTTGCTGGAAGTCTGTGTTAAGGATAATGCCTCTGCTTCACCAATTTTTATCTCAATATCTGTAAAACTGACTGAGTTGTGGCCGTTTCTGTGAAGAGCTGTGAATTAAATGCGAAGGAACCACATTTCTGTCGCTACCCTTGCAGCTTGTCACGCAGCTTTGCAGTGTGCGCACGTCTCTGGTGGGAAATGAAACGGCGTCGATACTCCTCTGGGCCATCCTGCTCACACCAGTCCATCATGTAGATGTGAGGCTGTGGGGGTTCGAGGTTTTCCCAAACTTTGATCAATTCTATCGATTGTCAAACTTAGGGTGTAAAAGAAAAAGGACTCTGGTGAAAACAACATTTTTTTGTGCTTGTTTAATGGGATTTGCAGTCAAATTCCAATGAAGACAGTAAATAATTTCAAATCAAATGTTGTGCACGTTAGATTTTTACTTTGAAGAGAAAAAAAATGTAGACTTTGTTTTTTTTCTGGGAAAGCTAGGCTTGAAATCTTGTGAACAAAGAGACAGGAAACTTCTCTTTTTAAACACAAAATGCTGATTTTTCATTTTTCTTTAAACCAGACAGAGCACACTTAGATCTAACAGCATATTTCTGCGTAACACACATCTGCACGAAGTATGGGGACGTGAATCTGCGGTTGCTCCAGTTTTCTCTTTGCTCACGGAAAATTGATCTGAAATCACCAACGAAACCAACCTTGTCGCGTTTTGCAGGCCGTCTCAACTCTCCGCCGCCGCGCCAACGTTTCCGCTCTCAGCTTGTTTGTTCCCAGGAAAACATAAACCTTTTATAACAGGAATTTTAAAAGGTGGTTTTATTCTTCATAAAGGTTACAGCCGTTCTGAAGAACAGCTGGGTGCTGGAGTTTTCACCAAAGGTTTCAGAAACAAGAATAAATGTGTTTATTTGGGACTACGTTTGTGTGACACTTGCTGTTTTCAGCGTCAAGATGACTTTCAAAGGTATAATTCAGATCCTTTGAGGTGCAGTTGTCTGGAAACATTGTGAATAATTAATATGTAATGTGTTGTAGATTTGGAGGAAGAGAGTTTTCTTTTGACAAACTGGACAACGAGACTTTGCCGTCATAAAGCAACTCTAATTTTAAAGTTTTCACAGGGGTTCATGCAAATGCCACTTAATAAACCTTTACATTACCGTCAGTTTTCAGCAGAAACATTGCGATAGTCCAGCAGGAAGTGCTGCACTGCTTTTTTGCACATGTAAATCTATGTAAATATCTGCACAATGATGACGTAAATGCTTCTATTAAAGTAATTCCATGAGCCAATATGCAAATTTTGAGATAAGAGTTGCTTTAAGATGGCAGCAGTCCACTTAGAGGTTGTTCAGATTTGACGTTTATAATCTGTTTTGACTTGTCTGGTCAGCTCTGATTGAGTGAATTCATGTCTGGCAGGTATTCTTGACTCCAAAACATTTTTTCGGATGTCTTTTAGTCGCTCTGTGTGCAGAAACACCAAGCCATGACATCAGATCAGTGTGACAGCAGGAATGCTGATGTTTCTGACATATATTATTGTTTAAACATGGTTCTGAGGGACATTCTGGTCGAGTTATTTCTTAAGGAGCTTAATTACCCAAATCTGTGTCAAAGTAAAGGGAAGTTTCACCAATAAAACAATTATAATGCAACATAGTGATGCTCAGACTGTTGTCCAACACATTATAGGAAACAGTGACCACAGCAGGTCCAAAAACAATCAGAACAAACATTAAACCAAAGAGAAACTCACCTGTAATCCACTGTGATCAATAAAATCCTGACAAAACAGACATTATTACTGAGACAAATCCTGCTATTTTAAGTTAATTAAAACTTTTAGCTGAAAAAAATATGAAACAAAACAAACAAGAAGAGCCACATCTTCATAATGTTCCCAATAATATTCTTTAATCAGCCGGCAACTAATCTTATTTTTTTGCTTTACCCTGAAATGTGCAAACAGCTGCTAGTGAGGGGTTACATCAGTTCAGCAGGAGGTCCTACAGCTGAGCTCGGGACAGATTGTGTTCAGACTATCAAACTGAAGCTTTTCAGTTCCTATTGAAGACGTTGAGACTTATATTTAACTGTATCCAAATTCAGTCCATATGCTAATGAACGTTTTGCAAAAAGCAGTGAACAAACTAATGAACACTAAAGAGCAAAACAGGCTAAGGAACAAACCCCAAAACAAGGCACCAGCAAAGAGCTATCTGCAACAGGTAAGCTATTAATTGTTCATAACAGGACCCCTCTTCAAAAATAAATAAACTATTGTTTTAGGAGGAATCATTTCACTCAGGTGCTACCATGGAAGATTAATTCTTAGTTAGCTTTAAACCACAGTTTAGCCTGAAATTTAATACATTGGTTACACAGGAAAAGTGACTGGAATACATTTTAACGGCTCAAAGATAGATCTTCAGAGTGTAACTTTGTTCAAACTCCAACTTCAAAACTAATTTCCTCTCTTTCCATAAATACATTTAGCCTGTTCCAGTGCTGAGTCAGAATGAAATGTTCAAACTTGAGCCTGCATCCTGCTCCATTAACGTGTGGAGGATCTTTGCGCTCTGTGAAAGGCCATTGTCTCTGCTTTATTCTTGACGTTTAACGTTCATGAAATCAGACATTGCTTCAAAAGGCTTGCCTGTGTCAGGAAAAACTAAACGTTCTGCTCCTCTGCATAGCGATCGGTGATGAAGAGAGACTTGAGTGAAACGTGACTTTCAAGGGTTTTACTAAAAACCACTGTCAGATAGCAAATATGTGAATTCAGGTTTGTGCAGTGCAGTTTTAAAAAAAAAGCACCCTCAAAAGAAAGAGGCCAGAGCTATTATACAAAGATTGTAACCCAGTTTCCCTCTGTTTGATAACACGCTTCCCCTGAAATTGTGTGTTTTGGGCACTCCCTTCTTGTTGCCAAATTTAAATAATTTATATTCATATGATCACGTCAAATCTTCATCCAGCTGTAAAGTGTGACTAGTTGCATTAGATTTCAGAAGAAAAATCCTATTTATTTGGGATGACAGTTCCCATACAAGCCAAAGTGACAGAAGATTGCCAGAAAAACAAATCATTTCCAACAGCTCTCTTCATTCTGAACTTGGTTGTTTCTGTGCATCAGTGACCTTTAAAATGGTCTTCCTTTCAACACAGCGATCTTGTTTCTGCATTATCAGACGCGTGAAGGCCGTAATGACTGATTTCCTCCTGTCTTTGCGAATGTTTGTCACATCAGTCTGTCTTACAGCAATTTGAAGTCCACTCAGAGAAGTTTATATGAGGACAAAAATGGTTCAGCTCAGAATAGTCGTTAACTTATCGGTCCAATCAAAATTAAAGCCTGTGAAAAATTCAAGGCGCTTTCCAAAACAGTTATTGTTCACAGAACCCTGCTTTAAAAGGTCTGAACTGTTGCTTTACTGCCAAGTGGAATAAAAGATTTTAAATACCAGTCGAGGCAGCGGGGATTTTTCATTTTACTGGGATTTTACTTAATAAACCAACAATATTTATGAAGCTAAAGGAAAATGGAACATGTTTTTCTTCTCTTTTTTTAAACTAATAAAAATCTGAAAGGCACAGATGCGCATTTGCATTCAGCCTCCTATGATATGGCGTTAACCCCAGTCAAGATGGCCGCCACAGCTAAGCACAGCTAGCTAAAATCCAGAGCAACCAACTGCCTTCAGAAGTCACCTAGCTCCTAAATGGAGTCCACCTGTGTGTAACTTAATCTCAGTATAAATCCAGCTACTCTGTGAAGGCCAGCAGGTCTGTTACAGAACAGCAGTGATCCCACAGCATCATGAAGACCAAGGAACACACCAGACAGGTCGGGGATAAGATTTTGGAAAGTTTAAAGCAGGTTTAGGTTACAAAACATCCCAAACTTTGAACGTCTCATGCTGTTTAATCCATTTTCTGCTGCTCATCTGTGGTCGGGTCACAGAGGCATCAGGTCCAGGAGAGAAACCCAGACCTCCTTCTCCCCAGAGACACTCTCCAGCTCCTCCTGGAGGACCCCAGAAGGCCAGAGAGGATACATAATCCCTTCAGTGAGTTCTTGGTCTGCCCAAAGGTCTCCTCTCAGTGGGACGTGCCAAAAAAACCTCCAAAGGGAGGCATCCTAATCAAATGCCTGAACCACCTCAGCTGACTCCTTTCGATGCAAAGGAGCAGCGGCTCTACTCTGGAGCCTGGCCACCCTACCAAGGAATCTCATTTTAGCCACTTGTATCCGGGATCTCATTCTTTCGCTCATGATCCAAACCTCATGACCACAGGTGAGGGTTGGAACGTAGATGGACCAGTAAAGGAGTTTTGCCTTTCAACTCAATGCTTTCTTCACCACAACCGATCAAACCAACGCCCTCATTACTGCAGACAAGGCCCCGATCCGTTGACCGATCTCCTGCTCCACCCTCCCGTCACTCATGAACAAGACTCCCCGATACTTGAGCTCCTCCACGTAAGGCAGAGACTCACTTCCGACCTGGAAGAGGGCATTCCACCCGTTTCCGGTTGAGAAAACGGATGAAATCCAGGGTGAACAATTACTGTTCAGTCTGACATCCAAAAAAAAAAGAGTGCAGCACAACTGCACCAAGATGTGGCTGTCCACCTAAACTGACAAACCAGGCAAAGAAAGCATTGATGTGTCGGCGGAGCTGCAGAGATCCACAGCTCACCTGGGAAAATCTATAGTGAACTATTCGTCGTGCACTCCACCTGCAGCAAGAGATGGTTCTCAGGTGGGTTGAATACAAATGCGAGCCACAGTCTTTGTCTCACATCTTTGTTTCTAAAACATTTTCCTTCCATTTCACAATTATGAGCTTCTTTGTGTTGGTCTATGACATAAAATCTGAGTAAAATACTTTAAAATTTGGGGTTGCAACGTGACGAAGGTATTAGTATTTTTTCAAAGCGCTGCAGCTTCGACAAGTTTCTCGTTTTTCGTCTGTAAGAGATCAAGTTGTGCTGCTGTCATTTCGAGCGGCTGCAGCTTCACCGACATGACTTCAAGTTCTTGACGTGTTAAGAATGGGGTCATCTTCATGTCGTGGGCAGAAAGACGTTGCATCCTCTTCAATTATCACTCTACTGAACATTTTGCAAATTAATGGACGTCCACTGCTGCACTGCGAAGGATGCAAGCTAGTGAAGACGCAGCGAGGTATGCGGAGATTGTGAAGGATGAGAAAGTGCATCGAAAATAATGAGAATAAAGTGACGCAGGAGCAAACTGGGCTGTATTTTTGAGACTTCTTGTGCAGCGTTCCCAACACTGGAGGATAATTGGACGAAGTGTCCAATGAAAACATGCTATAATAACTAACCTCTTTATTTGAGTGTGTTTCACCCTTGAGTAAATGACTCATCCTTTTATCCTTTTTTATCTGGTTGAGATCAGGACATGGCTGAGAGCTCTCCACACTGAGCTGGGAAGTCTTCCTCTTGTCTAATTGTTTGTGTAGGTGTCAGTATTCCCCTTCTGATCCTAAACAAGGAGCTAACAGGAGCTGATCACACGGCAGCAGCAGGCCGAGACTGAAAATGAGAAAATCACACGAGACATGCGGCGCTTCTTTAGCAGGGAGAAAAGAAGCCAGTTTTTGTATTCAGGAAATTGCAAACACTTTACAGATTAAAGGCCTAGAATTCCTGGAAGAAATGCACATCACTCGCCACCTTTCATGCCAGAGTTTTAGACTTTCATGAGATATTTGCTAACGCTAAAGACAAATGCACTCAGATGTTCGCCTTTGCCTAAAGGTAAACCCATGTGCTGCACAACAATTGAAAACATGTTTAAACTCGTGTTCCTGCACAACAAATGAGTTTTTAATAAAAAATACTGAGGCGTTGAGAGCATTAACTGTGTCAGAACATCATTGCATGAAGGAAGCTTGTTCTTTGTGATTAATTCAACTGAGTGGCTGTAATTTAAAAGCTTCAGGAGCTCAGCATCAATCTACTGAACCGGCTGAATAAAACTAATGTAATGAATCAATCAGCAGAGATATGCACATTAATCTGAAGCACCTCTCTGTCAGAAACCTTTCAGCGGCGGGTTCATCTCCCCCCCACCCCTGAGGGGAAAGGTGGACCCTTGTGACTAAAGACAGAGAAGATGCATGCGTGGGAGGAGGATGAGAGGATGAAGATGCAGGTACAGTATGAAACACTCAAGCTGTGCTGTAAATTCATCAACGTGATTGATCGAAGCGTGACATTGCTTCTTATAGGTGGAGCAGATGCAGCCATGAAACGGAGGAGATGTACCAGGAACTGCACCGTCCTTCACTGCCACCCCCATCCCTTCATCCACCTAGGATGGGAGGTCATCCAAGCATTTAGCAACACAGCAGATCTGATGTAAGTGATGCTGCTAATGGACACAGAAAGCACGCTTTGACGTCATGAGCAGGTAGGAGAGGAAAAGGTGGGCAAGATGGCGTCCTGTGCAAAAAGAGATTGCATTAAAAAAATTGTATTTTTTTCTAAATTTAATATCCCCCGACGTGCAACACAAGAGCAGACATAGAAAATGTTTCTAAAAGAGGTCACAATTATCATATAATTAAGAGATAAGGCAAACTTTGCATCCTGTTTGATCACTGCTGTTTGAGCTCAGACGATGGCCTGAGTTCATCAGGGTTTTTTTTTTCTCCATAACCTGCTTTAATTCGCTTCCTATTTTTTGTTGCAACAGCACTGGCAGACTTTATAAGACCCAGCCAATGACGCACTGATGTTACAATCAGCGGCGTGTTTGGTTTTGTTCCATACAGTGAGACCTCTGCAGCCCTGTTGTCTCTTCTTTAGTCTAGTTTTGCTTCTATCAGGGTCTATTTTTACCACTGCACAGCCTAGTTTTTTGTAGCTTTTTCTTAGTCAACTCTTGTTCCTTTGAATCTACTGAGAGATACATAACCTCTATCTCTGGATTAAGTGGTTTCCGTTTGCTTGCCAACACTGACCTCTCTATGTGGCTTTAAGCTGCTTACGACATCCTGCCTCAGCCACTAAATCTGCTTTTTGTTGTGAGATACATATTCTCCAAGCTTCCTAATCTTTGAAGAAGCCTCTCCAGCATTAGAAAAGTTGCATCTTTGCCACCCTATTTATGTCTTTTCGCTTCAAAGTCATCCCTTCAGCAAGTCTTTGTTCTAAGGAAGCATTCAAACTAAAAAATGCAACAGTAATAACATATTTTTAATAACATATAGAGAGACACTCAATGACAAGAAAAGGGTAAGGTATGCAGCCACAGGGAATGATCAGATTTGGGTGTAGTTTGGTCCACATGGAGACCAGTAAATAATTTGATTTGCAAGATGCTGACATATCTAGAACAAGCACTAGAGGGCGGAAGTAGTAGCATCAGGATAGTGTTATCAGGCAGTTGTTGGAGCATTTAAGAGTCAGTCAAAACAGACACTTCATGGATGCTTTAGACAGCATAAAAAGCACTTGATGAAGTTTAATCTGGGTTGCATCGTGGGTGACTTTATATCACGGCATCCTGCGTCAGCATCAGCCAAGCTACAAGTTTATTGTCTGTAGGCAGGAAGGGGTGATGGTTAAAATCTATTTATAGATGCATCGCAGACATGGACAATTCTACAGCAACTTTCAAATGTCAAAACTCTGTTTGGTTACCATTAATCTGTGCCTCTTTAAAAAAAAAAGTCTGTCCGTGTAGATTTGTCATGGTCGTTGCAGCTGGTCGTTTTCACATCTTCATCATTTCTTCACTGAACCCTAAAGAATAAATGGCTGTAAGTAACAGCTGAAGTTGTCATAACATGACTTTCTTTATTGCTGACTTTGAAAGGTTTCATTTGTGTACAGATTTCCTGTGATAAACATGTAGCTAGTTGTGATAGCTTTTTGATGGTGTTTTCACTGTTCAGTTAACATCTACGCTAATTGTTGGTCAGCATCCTGTGATTAATGAGGTTTAAAAGACAAGTGGTAATGTGTCATTATTGTTATCTATGAATTTTTATTTTCCATTACCACAGTAATTATTATGTAAGGGTATGGCGGCACCAAGGGAACAGGATAAATGCTGCCAGTGTTGTGGAAAAATGTTGTTACTCCTAACGTCATGGTGTGTGGGCCCTTAGGTTATGACATTAGGTGCCTTCTGACAGGAGATCGGGGTACAGAGGCGACATCTTGAGTCCGCGTGTCTTACCCCTCCTGAGACAGCTCCTGTATGAACTACCTGCATCCTGTTGAGGTCCTCCCTCGGTCACCCCAGTTTCTCAATCTTTTCCCCAGTTAAACATGTGTGGGATTACCTTAAACATCTGATTCTGCAAATATTAAAGTCCAGTTACAGCTGGTTGCAGGAGGTGTACGACTCTATTCTGCTGCTGAATCACTCCTGATACGGGACCAGCATTGTGTCCGTACTGCCAACTCTGTTATCTATTTCCTCTACATTAGGTGCATATAACATAATAATTGATATGCAATTGCCTCGTTGCAGAATTCTGCACACATTTTCTGTCATTATGAATACCTGCAACAAAGTTTTCCCCTGATTACTTTGTATGAAGCGAGATAACCTTCATCTGGCTGGTTTGCCTCATTAGTTTCTTTAAAAAAAAAAAGCTGGAAATATCGCGTCACACGGGGTAAAGGCCGTCTTTGTTGAGACAGCTGTTTACATCGCCTTTCATGAGTCCTTGCAATTAAATTACAGAGCTGCCTTTAAACATCTCTCTAAGTGCTCCATCATACGATTTTTTTTTTTTCCTCTCCTGTAAAGAGAAAAAAAATTAATTCAATCTTAGGTCATTATATTTGAGTACCTGCGTTTTAGCTAATTGTTGTTTTGACTCACTAATGCCTCTTTAATGATTTTGTTTCAATGTTAAAGTTTTTACATATTCATTTTAATGTTGTTGTTTTTTTAAAATTACCACTTCAAGTGGACAAAAAGCGGTGAGCAAATATTCATTGATCAAAACCAGAAGTTTGTTTTATTCATCAAGTATTCTGAGAACTTATAATTTGATTACTGATTTGCTCCCTGACCAGTGTTCTGTAATTAGATTGGTTTATTTCTTTCTTCTTCCCTCTCAATCCCCCCTGATGTGTCCAGTTCATTGGTCTGTGCGTAGATAAACTCCCACGCAGGCGATTGTCGACTCAGACGGGCTTCCCCGAGCTCCTTGACCCCCTTCGACATGGGCGAGCATGAACTTCATTACCTGCAGTTAGGTAAACATTAATTAGATGAGGGATTTGGAAGCTCGAGTCTTTTGCTCTGCAACAAGTTGGAAGTCTCCGCGATGCTCGACATTTTGGGAGGCGTTGCAAAATGTAAAAACATGCATTTTTACCGGAAACAGTGCCAGACATCAGTCCAGGAGTGAGATCTTTGTTTGCAATCTGATGTCAAAAGCAAGTTTTAATAAATTGTGAAAAGGCAACTCAGTGAGATACAGGCTTAAAAATGCATCAAAGATTACATTGTGTGAGCAAGCACCACTTAAGATTGATATTTTAGCAATATACAATTTAGACAAATGTAAATATTGCGGTACACACTGTATTATCATGGAAAAGTTGAGAGGATTAAGAGAAATCTGCATGGATGGTGACAATTGTGTCTCCAACAGTTTGTGCTGCGCCAACAGAAAAACTCTACATGCAAGAAAAAAACAACAACAACCCTGTAAACAACCTGCCACCTTCAGGTGTGTGCTCACTAAAAGATTAAAGAGGAACAGAAACTGTCCCGAAAACTTGCTTTTGCAAACCTCTGCTCTCTGCGTGTTTTCAGCTCGCGCATTAAAATTCAGCAGCTTGTGATGGTTTGGGGCTGTTTTAGTGTACACATGTAAGTTCTGTGAATGCGTCACTGATGCAGAACAATTTATTCAGTTTGGGAGACAAATATGCAGCCTTGTCTTCATCAGAGAAAGTTTTGTTTATTTTAGCAAGTCTGTCAAACTCAGGTTTGGCTCCTCGGTGAAACACTCCTGACGCTGAGAGGTCCGGCCTTCAGCAGACCTGTCAAACAGGGAAAAACATTTAGAGTTTGAAATGAAATATAAATCCTTCAGCTGGTCAGTGACAGAAATCCTGACTCGAGCAAAGACAGATAAAATGTTTTGTTTAAGAAGCTACAGGAGGTGTTCCTTTTTAAAATGCTTATTTAATGAAAAGGTGCAACACGTAAAACTACAGAAATTACACTTTCTGCAAAAAAAAAAATACAGCGTGAACGCTGAGAGCTGAATGACTTTGCTGAAATTTGGCGAAGAAGCTGAAACTGAGTTGGTAAAACTAAACAAACACAACTCTAGCTAAATGCTAAAAGTGGGAAAAAGCTAGTTAAATGAAGCCACATGCCAGCAAACAGCTAAACATCGCAAAACAGTGGGTACAAACAGAAGGTTAGCTAAAAACTATAATCAGGAAAAGGCTAGGTAAAAGCTAAAAGTAGCAAAAGGCTAACTAGCAGCTAAAATTAGCAGAATAGTAGCTAAATGTAGCATAATGGTAACTAAAAGCTGAAAATAGCAAAACTCTACCAAAGAACAGTAAAGGTAATTAGTCAAGGGATAGTTGAAAGCTAAAGGTAGCATTAGACTAGCTAGAAGCTAAAAGCTGCAGAACAGTAGCTAAAACCTAAAAGTGGCACAAGAAAGTAGGACCAGATTTTAAAGAGTCAAATCTTTTTTAATGAGTTGAAGAGCTCTTGATGTATTTCTATAAGGAAAATTTAAAAGTATAAAAGTTGCAAAAACCGAAAGTCACAGCAGCCATCTCCTGAACGAACTGAACATTTCGATGTATGAATATTTAAAATAGCACAAAGTGTGCAGAAGTACATAGCCTGCTCAAATACAATGTATGGGGGGAAAAAAACAGGAATGAGAATTCACACAACCACCTGTATTTAAAAGAATAAAACCGAAAACACCTGCACATCGGTGTGTCTGTCGCGCTCACAACGACCTGCAGGGAAACGCAGAAGCCAGAGACTAAATAAAAGCAGCGATCTGCCTGACCGAGTGCAGCAAACAGCCTCGGGGTCGGACGCAGTTTAGTTAAACTCGGTTAGGCAGGGACTTTTAAACAGAGCAGAAGGAGTAGGAGCCTAACTAACCACATACAGACTGTACATCGCCTGAGGTGATTCACACAACTGCGTCAACATGCCGCTTTGTTGCACTCCTACTCCCTGCCTGCAACGAAATGTAAACACTGATTCATCTTGTCTTATTTTGAAGTAAATATGAAGTCAAGGTCTTTATGCCTGTCACTCTGCATCGCTCTCTGCTGACACCACGTATGCAGGGAACAGGGAAAAGGAAACACGATTGTAAATTACCCACAAGTCTCTTCTCCGGAGAGATACTCAAAATAACCTCAAGAATTAGCGCAGTGGTGGAGATGTTTGCTTTCTCTTTGTGCCGCTTCTTTGAGGAAGGAGCGGCAAAAGCTCAAAAGAGCAAGACCTCCTCAGAACTGCTGACTTGACTGTCGGCTGTTGATCACAGCTCAGCTCAACTTCCTCGGCTTCCCGGTGAATCCGAAACGGCGGCTGAGCAGCGGGAGTGCCGCCCTTTCAAACCCCACGTCTTCGCCCGAGAGCCTGAGAAACTGGAGGCGAAACGAGTAAAAGACGAGGGCTGAGGCAGTTGCGGCATCGCACTCTTAGACACAAATTCGAGCCTCTTTTAGATGCTGCGATGGTCTGAATTGTGTTATCCAATGGAAGAAATTCTCCTCTTTGAAGGATGAAGGTGGTGGAAATCTGCTTTGCACGCTGAGACCCAAACGTCCTCAGAAAGGTTCGTTGGCGCTCTTTGCTGAAGGGGGCAGATTTTGAGCTTCTTACGCCAGGTTTCTCTTCTTTGTGCACAGGCGTTAGAAGTGGTTTCTAAAGGGCCTCCCAAGCTACACATTTCAGCTTTGAATGCTGAGGGTCGAAACCTGCCGTTCTCTCGGGAATAAGCGACAAAGCTGCTGGTTCAGGTTGGTTTTTTTTAAGGCAATTATTTCAAAGCGTCCACTCATGACAAACGGTCCACACTCTGCACCTGCTGTTGGGATTTTTTTGTTTTTATATACATGTCTGGTAATTGAAGAAAACTCTGCAGTTTAACAACAGCAAAGGCTAAACTTGAAGGATATCAAGTGCAATTACAGGGAAACCAAGAGCGTTTTCAAATCCGAGACGCTTTGCAGAAATTTTTCTAAACTGTTACACTTTCTGAAACTCCAGTGCACTCTAGGGAGAAACGATGGGATCAGATTTGCATATCAAAGCAGGCACACCGAGGCTTTTAGGGCCCCCAGCGTTGATAAATGTGATCCGTATTATTTTTAGCTCGTCTCCCGGGATCGCGGTGGTGTTCGGCCTCTACGAGTGACGACAGGTGGATGAGCGCCTCTTTCGGCTGGAGACTGGGCGAACAATGCGTGACTGACATTCAATCAAGTCATTGATCAGGAGGAAACTTTAATTTTTTCCTTTTTTTTGGAGAACAAAGTAAAGAGGCTGACAAGAGCCTCTTTGAGGGACATGAGAGCAGGAGAAAGACTTTATATCGCCGGCTCGACATGAACCTGATCATCCGGTGGTGTTTAGCATGCAGGTGAGGCGCTGACAATCTGCTCGCAATAAGTGACAGTGGGCCTGAGGGTGAGGGGAGCAAGGTGACTTCTGCCCTTTAGCTAATGAGCAGCTCCCATCTGGCTCATTCAACCGCATTGACTGATCTATGAGTTGTTCCGTTGAATGGCACAGAAAACAAGTTACCGCTCCCTCGTGGACCTCCGCTCTGTATTGAATTAGAGCGAGCCATTCAAGTAATGTGTGCAGAAACAGGCAGAATAAACGAAGAATTGTTCAAATAAATGGGATGTTTTAATGAAAGTTGAATTCGTTTTAAACAAAGACCTCACACAGTCTGTTAGTGCTCAAAGTATGCGATTTAGGTGACTCTCATCTACTTCCACGCCTAACTTTAGCTTAATAACTATAAAGTTGACGGCTTTATGGCTGTTTTTGTGTTTGTTAGGGTCATAAAACAGTGGTGGCCATCTTGAATCAGGTTGAATCCAATGGGTAATCAGTTGTAGACACACATCCAGTGGTTATTTACTGAGTTTCATCAAAATCTGTCCACTGGTTCATGAGATATTTTGATCAGACACAGGCGATTGGATGATCGCTGGTCTTTAATTCAACTTTAACTTAACTCACTCGAAACATCTCATTTATGATTGGGAGTGTCCAGCAGACAAATAAAGAAGAAGTTAATTCAGCTACTTTTTCTTGGATTCTTTGAAAGCCTGATATGATAAAATGTGCGGGGTTTCGTTTCCCTTTAAATTGATTCCTTTAAGCTTTTTGTTCACCTAATGTTTTTTTTAACCTACATTATGTTTGATTGACTAAATTCTACATCCATCCTGAAGGGAAACTTCCCCTGTGGGAATAATGACTCTCCACAATCATTAGGCTCAAGTTTGTCTAATTATGCACCAATGTGCACCTATAAGGACTAATTAACAACGAATCAATAAGGCCCTGGATGCCCCTCACGTAGGGGGCCCGGAGCTCAGGCTTACCCGCCCTCATTATTGGAGCTTCACTGAGGCTTCAAAGGGGATTTCTCAGACTCTCAGACTCTCCACCTGAGGGGCTGGATGACACATCGGGCTGCAGGTTTGGCAAAAGTTTTTATTTTCCCTCGTCTCTTTCTTTGTCTCTGGGAGTGCTGAGGGAGCTGATTGCATGAAACTGATCTTACTGTTACCAAAATACTCAAACCTGTGAACCATAAGTGTAGAAATATAATGATAATAATCTCACAGAGTTAAACTTGAAGGTTCCCACCAGGTATTATCTTGATGTGGATGTTTTTAAATAAAATTAGGAATAATACTGATAATAATAATAACTTGGGTTTATGTGGTGTTGACCTTTAGAGTATTCCTTACTGTGTTGTTCCCTGTTTGTCCTGCTGATGGTGCTGCTGTGCCGTTCCAGACTAATTACTAATTAGACGCAGCTGTTTCCTATCTCAGCTGAAGCAGGCAGCTGCTACTCAACTTTGAACTGAGACATTATTGTTTGCTGGACCGCTGAAGATCACCAGCCGGCATGTTCTCCTGTGATTATTGTTCAGAAGTAAATTCAAGTTATTCTTAAGATTTAACTTACCAGTTCTCCTACTGTAGAATGCTCCTCTTATTGAATCACCATGGATCTCTGCATGGAAGTAACTTCTCAAAGCCAGTTTACCCTGCAACTCACCTGCCTGTCCGCTCTCCACCTCTGTCCGCTCTATTAATTTCTCCTCCTTCCCTACCTTGGTGTCTGGAACACCCTCCTCCTTAAAAACCTGCAAGAAGAAAAGGACAAAGTTATATACCTTCCAAAAACACAAGCGTTGTGAAACATTTGAGTACCCACCTGTAACTTCTTCTTCTTCCTTCAGCACCCTGAAGACGTGTCTGAATTCATAGGTGCTGCAAAATAAAGCTTTTTACTTTGTGTCCTGCCTCTGAAATCAGCAACTTTGGGTCCCTAAATTCAAAAATACCTCAAAACTATTACAGATTTATAAATTTTGGGGATACAACACTGAAGACTTGGTTACTAAATGTTTGCATTTTTAGTGTAAGGAAAGGAGAGAAGTCCAGTGTCAGAAAACCTGAATTCCTAGGGTGCGAAGTAAGGGTGGAAGAGGTCAGAGTGAGGGGCGCAGCCATGTAGTAAAATTTCAAAAAGGATTCATAACCTAATCCAAACCCAATGAAGCTGAATCAAGGTTAAAATGATGCCTTGTCTAAGTTTGGTGCAGATGAGTGACCTGGCAGCATAAATTTGGGCTCATTGGAGGCTATTCAGAGCTTTACAAGGTCTCCCAAACTCCACTGCAGTAGTCCAGATGGAAGGTTATGAAAGCATCCAAACAGAAAATGTGGATTTGATGTGTGAGTTTAAGTAGAAAGTGGGTCCAGGACAATGCCAAAGTTGTGGCTCTCAAAGAGTTGGCAGATGGAGCACCCATCTATGTTCAGAGGGATATCTCCATCCTTTGGGGGTCACAACTAAAAGCTTAGCTTTGTTATTAAGTTAAGGCAGATTTGCAAACATTCAGCCTTCGTATCCCATCGGCAGTTTGTGATGTAAACTTGTGTGTCATCAGCATATGAACTGATTTTGAGACCATGGGGGGAGAGGATCTGATTAAAGTGATGTGTCCAGTGTTTGAGGCTTTAAATGTGTAAATTATTGGTGTTTTTATTGAGAGTGGGTCAGCACTGTGGTTGATGAGGTACCCAGTGATGGCGTGGCTGCTGAAATGTTGCACTGGTGATAAAGAACATTATTCACAAATTTAAAAAGTTCAGAAACACTGACAATTATCTGTAACCGTACCTCTTTGTTCCTTTTTGGTGACTCAGTGTAACACATCCAGTATAAAAAAACAAACAAACACACACCAAACAGAGTATCCAATGCAGTTTTTGTCGTCTTTCTTCCAAACTGCACACCAACAATATCTGCCATTGCACCGTCTAGCTTCTAAGTTCATTAATATTCTCTGAGCTTTGTACGTGATGAAGTGAGTTATTTTTTTAAGCACTGGGAACATATGGAGGAGCAACACGTCAGGCAGAGGATGTCACTCAAGAAGTGATTGGAAATGACAACTCCCAAAAGCTGTTAATGCATTAAAAGGGGGGGTAGAAAATAGAATTCTCTAAAACAAGCATTACTTAGGAAGTAAGTCATTGTTTTGGATTGATGCGGGACTGACGCTCTTTCTATGCCGCATTGTTTTCCAAACTTAGACCAAACCGTAATAGTGTTAGGGATAATTGATTGTTTCGGAGGTTCCTGTGGGAGGCTGGAAGTAAATCAGACAGCATGAAGCTTTGTGAAGAAAAAAAAGAGGCACTTTTGAGAAGATTTAGTGTTGATGTAGCAAGGTTTGATAATCTTATCAGTAGAAATGGTGAACATGAAGAAGCAATGGAGAACTAATCATCTGAGACATCCATATACATATCTATATATTAGTATTCCTTCATAACCAAAGGATATCTACTTACATATTTAAGTATATCTTTGTTTTTATTAGTTGTGAATGAAACTTGAGTGAAATTCCTGATAAATTCAGTTGTGTTGACAGTCTGTTCATGTCCTGAAGAGGAAACAGTTTATTATAGAAAACTGCAGAGACAGTGGGTCAATCTATTGTAATTTAAATTGGCAAAAACACTGATTTAATTCATCAGCTGCTTCTCTTTCCACACAGAGTGACCATATTCTTGAGAGAGTGTAAAATGCAGCTGCTTGTTCCTGAAAAACTCCTCCTGACTCAGACTTTGCGTGAACGATCACGCTGAAAACCAAAGATGGAGAGGAAAGTTTTATTAACCCTGTGCTGATCGTCACTCTGACAAGGTTGTGAGGTAGCATGGAGGAAGGAGGCCATGAGTCAAAAGGAGCTCAGGCTGTACGAGATGATGTCACCGCCGTGAGTCCGAACACCAAACTGAGGGACGACCTCTGGAAGTTACCATGACGCCTGGCTCCACCCGGCTCCACCCGGCTCAGTCTGCTCCCGGCCACGCCAGCACACACACCCTCACACAAACACACACACACTCACACACACATACAGAAACTCACACACACACACACCCTCACACAAACACACACACACTCACACACACATACAGAAACTCACACACACACACACCCTCACACAAACACACGACCACCCCACTCTCTCTCTCGCTCTCACACACACACACATCATAGTCATAATGTGGTTGGAATGATATCTCAAGGACTCTCCGTGTCATGCTGGGTCTAGGAAGCCGGCCAGGTTTTAGGGAGCTGGACAGAGACGGAGAGGGAGGGGGGCACTCTGAGAAGACCACAGCCCTGTTGCTCATCGACGAACAACCTCCCCCGCCATGTCCTGGCTTCACAAGGTTGAGCAACATTTGCCACAACAAGAGGAGCGACTAATACATTTTGTCCCCTTTTTTTACATTTTAATTGAAAAGGTGCAGCGAAACAAACACACCAGCTGGGCAGGCTTTTCTTTTGAAAGATAAGATAACAGTCGGCGGGTTGGCGCTCCGGCCTTTCAAAGTGAGGCTCGCTAACAGAGAGTGGGCGGTGGTTCGGGAGCAGCAGGTAGCTGGGAGGTATCGCTCTTTGCCAAATGGTGTTTCTGTCCCAAACTCAATAGATCAATAACAGCTCTGACCTCAGCTGTCGCACAGGGGAACGCTTGGCTCCTGAGAGGAATGAAAACCTGTCAGCTGGACTTGGTACGAACACATTCAAGGGATAGTTTATGTCTTTTTAAAAAGGTTACGGACAATTAATACCTTAGTAGTTGTAGACAGCGTTTGGAACAACCTCAGCTTGGGAAAATAGAGTTAACGGGTGGTTCAGGCAAGGCTAAGACTAATCAAAATCAATCCAAAAAACCTGTATTTTATAAACGCTGGTGTTGATTTTGGATTACACAGAAATGCCTCAGGCTTCACAGACGGCTCTAGCTGCTGCTGCCGCTGGTATTTGGCCTCACAAATAACCAAAAAACGGCTTAATGTGACGTAAAGGTTTAAAAAAATGTGTTCACGTGAACCACTTTGAAATTTATGAGACTGAAGTTGTTCTAGGAGTCGTGCTTGGACTAGTCTTTAGCTCATAAATCTTGTTAAAAGTTAAGTTTATTTATCCAAACTGAGGTCGTTCTAAAAGCTGCTATAAGAGCAAAATGTTAAAGGAATAGTCTGGTGATTTTTACGTGATATTCTATCAGATAGTTAATGATAATTAGGACCTTATTAGTTGTGACTTTAGTCATACAGTCAGGAACCAGAGTTGTGACGGTCTACAGTTCTTTTCCTGATATCTTGGCTGATTTCTTTTGAGTTTTCCCATGACGTCACGCAAAGAGGCAGTGCTTCAAATGCATCCACAGGTGTGCCTCCAATTACCTCAGATGCTGTCAACTAACCAATCAAAAGCTCCCAAAGCCATGACATCATCACCCAAACTGCTTAAAGGCTGATTAATCTTAGTGCATGCAAATCTGCGACTTTGAAGAAAGCAGTAAAAGAAATTCTCTTTCATTATTCAGACATTTAGCAAATAGAAATATATCTTGGGGAACCTTAACTGACCTAAAACAGGACAGGTTTAGTCGGATTTAATGTCAGGCAGTGAGAAAAAAAAACAGGTTATGTGGTGGTATCAGTAGTTCAAGAATCTGTAACAAAATTTCAGAAAAACACACAAAAAACCTGGCATGCTTTTTGAGGACACAACAAACAAGAAGATGTTCCTCTTAGTCTTGAAGAAGCACGTAAAAAAATACCTTTCACTGTCCTCGAGCCAAGTAGGTCAAACGATTTTATGTAATAACCCAACGACTAAAAATACACAAGCAAAACTGTCAGCAGCTAATCATGTCTGATTTCTTCCAGGATGGTGCTGATGAGATTATTTTGCTCTCCTGTGTGCGGGGCCTGCAGCGCTCTCGTCTCCTCTTTGATCCTAACAGGTCAGCTTTTGGAAGAGGAAGGAAGTTTCGAGCCCGGAGCGAGTTTTTGCATGGCTGAATGTTTCCTTTTTCTCTCTCTCTCTCTCTCTCTTTCACGCAGTTTACGGATTCTGTTAGCTACCAGCACCACTCAGATTTGGTTTTGAAATAACCAGCATTTCAGCTTTGACTGGACAGCTGTAACACATCGAAAACAGCAGGAAAAAAGGCTTCAAGTAAAATAACTTTACATTTAGATTTGCTACGACGTGCAGCTTGAATGGGTTTCCTTCGAGTAATGCAAAGCATCGCTTGGCGAGCCATTCACTCCTTTTATTCATTCATAAAAAGACGCTTAAAGTCTTTATATATCTCTGTTACATGGCAGGGTGTCTTTTACAATGAAGACAGATGATCATAATCAAACACTATTGCCTGGATTTCAATTGCTTCAGGTTATTCTTTCTTGTACAGAGAAAAATGACTCTGATCTTGTATTTTTGCACATCTTCTCTGTACTAAAATGTATTTTGTGTCAAACAGAGAATGTATTTAAGCATTGCAACTGTTGCTGATGAATTATGAGCAAATGGAAGACAGGAAAGAAATGCATTAACTCATCATCTAGTTGAGAACTTAAAAAAAAAAACTAGAAACTTATGACAGATGATGTTGTGTTTAACTGTTAGATCAGAAAGTGTGAAGGGATGCAGGATCTCCTCGAGAGGGAAGAAACAGGAGAGACGACTAAACTAAGAAGGAAATTCATGCAGAATTTACAACCCTTATTCTGAAAAGGTTAGATGTTGTTTAGGATGTAAATAAAAACATAATCCAATGATTTGATAATTTCATACACCCACTTTTTATTCACAATGCAACACAGTAAACACATCAAATGTTAAAAGTTTAAAATACCTTGTACCATTCATTGGGAAAGAAAGATCACTTTGAATTTGATGGAAGCAAAACATCTAATAGAGCTTAAACCAGAGTTTGTTGATGGTTCAGTGAACTGTTTATTTTTGGAAGAGTTCCTGAGTCCATGATGTCCAGAACAGAACCAGACCTGGTTTTAATGCAGCCTAAAGGCCCGAACGATGACTTTCAGCCTTGACCTTTGACCTCAGAGATTTCTTCAGATTCTTAAAATCTTTTTATGATAAAGTAAAATAAAATGGACTTATAGGAGGATCACATGAGGAAAAACCCAGCAGACAAATTAACATGCTTTTTAATTTATGCACAAAATGATTTTTCATTTATGCCGCTTACATATTGTTTTTCAAACAAACCAAAGATTTGACAAAAAAACTTTAGTTAAAGGTTAAATTTTGATTTTCTAAATTTAAACAAATAAAACAAAGCTTGAATCGGAAGCAGAATAAAGTCGATACCAGATGCAACTATAATAATAAAGAGATGAAGAAGCAAAAAGCTTGTTCCAGTACTTTTTTTCTATGGTATTAGTACTATTATTAAAGTAGAAAAGTATATTACATTATTTATTTATGGCAGCTCAGGTAGCATAAAGGCAAACCCCTCCAAGTCCAAAGTGTCCTCTTCTTTTGGAACAATCTGGTGAAAAAATCAGAGCTTCAACTCTTCAGCCTGAAACTATCATTTAAAAAAAATATATATCTGAAGCTGCGTGCCTTTGAAAGCAGTAATGTGTTGGAAAGAGATCTTTTTCAGAGTCTTATCCGCTAAAAGCACATTTTAAAGCTCTGAAGAGCCGCACAATGAAAGCAGGAATGCCTTCGCTTCATGGTCCCCGGCTCACAGGAGACCTGATCCAGCCTGCGCTGTGCATCCTTTCAGCGATGGAATACCATAAAAAAGTAATCCTGTTTGGCTGAATTCAACCCCGGGATCAAAAGTCAGCGAGAAGTGACACCAGCGGACGAGGCCAGGGAGCTAACAAGAGGACCCTGTATAAATTGGGTGATGGTGGGAGATATACGTCCACGTCACCGAGGACCTTACAGCCCCTCACTTAATCACAACTGGGACTTTGGGCCACTAATTACGCTTTTCCTCCTCACATTTCCAAACACGGCATCACTTGTGACCTTATCTCTGTGCCTGGCAGAGAGTTAGCGTTCACATGGCGAGTGTGGCGATGAATGTAATTACTGGAGCCCAAAATAATAACACCGTCGTCTTTGAGCAACCGATTGTTGTAGAACCCCCTCCAAACCCCTCCCTCCTCCAAATTAGAGGAGATGAGGATAAAAATAGAGTTATTATAGCACCGGATCTTTGGGAGAAACCCATACACAATGAAACAGAGGGGTATATTAATAATTCAAGGGATTTAATCTCACATGAAAACACTTACAGCAATCCTGTTATAAAGTTTATCACAGCCCTGGAACTTTAAAATGATGCGCAGGCATTTCAAGACTTTAATAAATTACTTCAGTTTCTAAATAATGCATTTACAAGTAACAAAGAAAAACCTAGTTTACCAACTTTATTGTCAAATAGTTTAACAACTGCGAATCATTTTTGCTAAATTATTCACCTCCCCTTCTTTACTTTGTCCCCCGAGGAAGAGAAATAAACAGATAAATTTGGGGTTTTAGGTTAGCAATTGACTTCATAATATAATAAAAGCTGAACTTTCTCTGAAGAAATGCAAATCATCACCAGCGCCTTTCATGCCAGAGTTTTAAACTAGGATCTTCTTGTGATGACAAATAACCTGTTTTGGTCAAATATTGAAAGTTAGGTGGAATATTGCGAGATGTCATGCTCGATGTTTGTGTTGTGGATGACTCTCAGCTGCTACCACATCAAATTTTAGCTCGATATCTGTAAAACTGACTGAGTTATACTGAGTTATAGACTTTTTTGCATTGAGTAAAAATGATTAGCTGTGGCAGCCATCTTCAATTTAACTCACTCTAAAAGTTAATCAGATGGAAATGTACAATGAATGATTAGTTTCTTTAAGTTTAACTGAAAAGCATCCAGTGGTTCATGAGATATTTTGTTATTAGACATAAAATGTTTTTTTTTCAGAACATTTATTCAATTTGTAGTGCTTGATTTTACTTATATTTGGTGTCATTATGCACCAAAATGTAAAAGAAACCCCTACTATGTGTGTAAACTTATATATGCTAAGCTAATTTTAAATGTATTTAAATTAAAACGTGTTTTTCTGTGTATATGTTTAGAAATATAACTAAATTGGTTTGTTTTAACTCTGCTTTTAGTTGTGTGCTCGGAGAAAAATTAACCAGCAGCGCCATCTAGCGGCCAGGGGTGGAACGTCACCATGACAACCGTGAACCGGAAATGGATTTCCGTGTTTTTCCGATTCGCACGTGGACAGGGGAGAGCAGAGAGCGTTCGGCAACATGGCCGCGTGCAGCGTGGAGGAGCTGTTAGCCAAAGCCGAGCAAGAAGAGGCAGAAAAACTGAGAAGCATCACGGTCCACAAAGAGCTGGACCTGGACTTCGACGTCGGCAGCCTGCTCGCTTGTGACAAGAACCGGATCGAGTCCCGGGACTTCAGGGGCCAGAAGAAGGAGGACTTCCTGCGGGCCTTGGCTCGAGACAACACTCAGCTTCTCATCAACGAAATATGGAAGCTGCAGACGGAGCGGGTCGAGGAGGCGATAGTAGCCAAACTACCGGAACCGAGTACCCGGCTGCCGAGAGAGAAGGCCCCGCTGAAGCCCAGACCCCCGACCAAGTGGGAGCAGTTCGCCAAACTGAAAGGCATCCAGAAGAAGAAGAAGACCAACCTGGTCTGGGATGACACCGCCAAGGAGTGGAGGAGGCGCTGGGGCTACAAGAGGGCCAAAGACAACACCAAGGAGTGGCTGATCGAGGTGCCGGAGACCGCGGACTCGAACGAGGACCAGTTCTCCAAACGCACCAGGGCCAAGAAGGAGCGCGTGGCCAAAAACGAGCTGAACAGGCTGAGGAACATCGCCAGGGCGCAGAAGGTCAAAAGCCCCGGCGTGGGCCTGCTCCCCAAGGCCCAGCAGTCCAGAGACGAGCTGGCTCAGGCCGTGAGCGTCGCCAGGACCTCCACGGCGTCCGCCGGCCGCTTCCAGGACCGCCTGGCCAAGGAGAAGGCGCCCAGGAACTCGGGCAAGAGGAGGAAGTTCGAGCCGCTGATCGGGGACTTCTCCAGCGAGAGGCAGAAGCAGCTGGAGCTGCTGAAGGTCCTGGACAGCAGGAGGCCGAAGCTGGACATCACCAAGGCTGTGAACGCGCAGATGAGACAGGAGGACAGGGAGGAGGCTGCGGCCAAACACGGCAGGAAGGGAGGCAAGGGGAGGGCAGGGAGGGGAGGCAAGATGGCAGGGAGGAGAGGCAAGAGAGGAAAGGCTGAGGGAGGAAGAGGAGGAGGGAAGAAGAGGGGCAAACCTGGGAAACGCTGAGGACTTGGAGCCGCTTGGTTCTGCTGTAAAAAGCTCTGAAATACACTTTAATTCTGCAGCAGAAATGTGTTGGCTTTTTGTTTGTTTCCCATCAGACTGGATGTTTTCACCCAAATCTGCAGCTTCAGTAAGGTTTTAATGCCTGTGTGAAGCGAGGCGTTAACATGGTTCAAACGGCTGCAATTTATACAGTTTTTATACCTTAGAAAACTAAAATTTGACTCATTATTTGTGACAAAATAATCCTCCTGGAGAAACTCTTAAAGCTGCTTTCTGACTGTTTTATCGCTGAATCCTTCAAAATTAAACTTTATGTACAAATGTTTCATTTTCTGTCACAAAGCATCGTTTGCCTCCTTTAAAATCAGCAACGTGTCAAGATTTTTCTCTTTTTCCTGCCTCTAAATGTTGTCATTTGGGATTATAATACATGCGTCTTTTATCAAACACTAAATTTGACTAAACACGCCTTTTAAAAATTAATTTGTCCTTCTCCTGTTTAAACCAACCCAGTCTGGACATAAATAAAGAGATAAAAAAGTAAATAAAACATGAAAATATAAATATATACAGCGAAGTGGGATAAAAGGAGCTTTTATTTTGATTCGGGAGAAGAATATCTCCAAGAGGAGCATGTAAAAATAACTTTACACACACACATGGTTTAAAAATAGTCTAATTTTAAAGTTTTAAAAACAGCGTAACCCTGAAAGAATGGTACTTTCTACAGATTTTGTAAAAATTAAGCAAAAGCCGAAAGAACAAGAGTTTATCCTGACAAGAAGGCGTGAATAATCCCTGATTTCTGTCCATCAATCTGGTCCTAAACGGGTAAGATGTTGACACCTTTTTCCTCTCGAAGAAGATAATTTGCTGTAAAACTCTGATCTGTAATAAATTGTTTTTTTTTTCATCGAGTTGATTAAAGTCGTCTGTTTCATAATGCAGGAAATAAAAAAAATACTTCAAAATAAGAGTGTTTGTACTTTAAACTCTTTAATAAAACTAGCGAGGAGAGTGGTCAGCTTCAAAATCTGTGATTTATGGTTCATGCTGTTATTTAAAATGTTCCCCAGGATTAAACCCAGAATATATAACATTAAATCACTCCGCAGTCAGATTATTTGCTCAGTTCTTAAAGATACTTTTGCTACAATCAGGACTTGATGTGATTTAAAAAGTCTCTTGTGTCAGAAGCTGCTGAGCTGTGGGTTTCTCGTTAAGGTTTCAGTCTTCGTGTCTGGGCCGGAGCAGTGAGAGGTGGGACAGGAAGCTCCCAAATCCAGGATCTGCACGGATAACGAGGTCAGACCGCCACCTCATCCATTTAGAGGTGTTTCCTTTATCAGGTGTCACTCAGACGCACTTCCTGCTCAGTTCAGAGTTAATCCTGACTGGATCTCTGCCTTATTTCCAATTTACTTACCTTGATTAATTTCAACTGGGGAGAAAATAAAATCCTTCTTTTAAGTAAATAAAAGTGGTAAAGTCAGCTTATATGAGGAGTTTTGATATGATTCTCTGGTTGATGGTGATTTTTAATCGCTGACTGTAGCAGCAGGAACAGAAAAACAAAAAAAAAAAGGAGGGAGGTGATGGGGGTTTCAGTCCCCATCTGTTGAGCCGTCACGTCCCGGGTGGGTTCATCTTTGTTCCTGCTCACGCGTGTGCTGCCGGGGAGTGGGGCACGGTCAATAAATCCAAACCGAATGGAGCACTTTTTGATGAGACGAGAACGTGACCAGGTGGCCGAAGAACAACAGAGGCCGAGCTTGTTCCCCTGCTGAGCTGAAAATGATGAAATGACAGTTTGTGTTTTTAAAAACTACATTTTACATTCTACATTTTCTGCACCGAGTCCAGCTGAAGACAGAGAGCAGGAGCTTAATCCTCACCATGTTGCAGAAATGAACACGTTGAGGTCTTCACCACAGT
Organism: Kryptolebias marmoratus; assembly: GCF_001649575.2. Classification (NCBI taxonomy): domain Eukaryota; kingdom Metazoa; phylum Chordata; class Actinopteri; order Cyprinodontiformes; family Rivulidae; genus Kryptolebias; species Kryptolebias marmoratus. Next base: position 16,608,672 of record NC_051450.1, read on the forward strand.
CCGTGCAATCAGATCTGCAGGGACACAGTTTGTTTCCAGGGCCAGATTTAGGTGCACCAGGTGGTGAAGAGTTGCTGTCTCCTTCAAACAAGCGAAGAGCTTCGAGGCGACCTGCCCGCAGTTCTGTCTCTGGTCATTAGATGGTGGTGGCGCACAGCTGCAGGCCCCGCTGGCGGGACGAGCTGGTTCTGTCCACAGGGGACGCAGTCCTGGTTCTGTCCGAAGACGAGGAGGAGAGGTTGATGAAGCTGAGCCAGGCCTGTTGAGCGGCTCTGTTTCTACTCAAAAACACCCCATCACCCCTAAACGAGCTGAAACCATGACACTCTCACCACCGTGCTTCACAGCTTCATCTGTTATCTGTCCAAACCATCTCAGGTTTAACGCCGTGTTAGGAGAGATGAGGCGATTTTTCTGTTTCATGAATCATGAAGATTATCTATTGTAAAAAAAAAAAAACAAGGCCTCCAGTTGCTTGGAAGTTACCCTCCCTTCCTTTGCGGCCTTGCTCACGTTTGAACATCTCGATTTAACATGAAGAAAGAAAAAATAAAGCACCGAAGCAGACAGAGAGCATCAGAGGCGTGGGTCTTTTTTTAATTAAAACGCAAAACGTTTTCCCCTCTCTTGCCTCCTGAAGCCCTGCGACGGGGCTCATCTTTGAGGACCCCAGCAGGTATAGAAAGTAAACACATCAACACACACACACACACACACAAAGTCTGCACAGCATGTCCACGCGCTCAGCATCCGGCAGATGTTCCCCACATCCCCCCACATCCCACTCTTCCCCGCCTAGAGACCCCTGAACAGGTGGCCCCTCTCGCCGCTCATTAGATAACAAAGCGCACTGATTGCCAACCCCCACAAACACACACACACACACACACACTACAAAAAAGTCAATCACTCCTTATTAAAGAATCAGGGGGAAAATGAAGTGAAATATTGTAGTTATTATGATTATTCAACATTAAATTCGCTGATCAAAAGCTAAATGTTGGATATTTGTTTCAAAGTGGAGGACATATATTTTATAATTTGTCTCAAAACCCGTTCAAACAGGAGTAAATACACGCCGCGCAGCCCGCCGTGCAGCTCCGTGCCTGTCCTTGATTGCTGGCAGAGAAATATAGGTCATAAGGAATAAACAGGTCCTTTGTGTTTGTCATTTCCTCTTTGTCCTCCCTCAGGAGGGGAGGCAGAGGAGAAGGAGGAGGAGGAGTGGGGCTGGACGCCGGCCAGGCTGAGCGCGAGGGCCCCTTCCTGGTACAGAGGCCCCAGACCTCTTTGCCCCAGCTCATGGCCTCCCACCCTCGGATACACAGACCTCTGAGTTTGCTCCACCGGGGAGCCACGAGCGAGACCTTCGACGGCGACTGAGAAGCCTTTTTCTTCATCCTGGGCGGCGGAGCAGAGTTCACCTTGTGAGGAGGGGGGGCGTTTGCTTCTGAAATCACTCTTAACCACTCTGATGTGTGTGTGTGTGTGTGTGTGTGTATTTGTGTACCTGCACATCCAAGTGTTCTCGACTTTTTACAAATGAGCATAAAATTAAAAAGCAGAATGGAAACAACCATTGGGACGATGTGTGAAATTTATATTTTAACCACAATGTAGCAATAAACAGATCAAATGTTAAAACTAATAAATTCTGCCATAAAATATAAATAAAAGTACAGTTTCTTAAACGTCTGAGGAGAGCAGCTGCTGGAGTTTTTGGAGGGGACGTGGTCCCATTCTGGTCTGATGTTCATCAATCCTGGATCTTCTTTGCTGGATGGGAACATATGTTGTTCTAAAACCTGTGTAAACCTTTCTGCATTGATGGAGCCTCTCTAGATGTGTAAGCTGCCCATTCCAGAGGCACTAATGCACCCCCATACAATCAGAGAGGCAGGCTTTTCAACTGTGCGCTGACACAGGCATCTGTGGTTTCCAAAAATAATTAAAAACTTTGCCTCACTTCATTTCAAATAAGCTCAGTGAAGATGACGGCGTTTCTGGATGGTTTACGTCTAACTTCTTCTTTGCCTGATAGAGCTTTAACTTGTGTTTGTGGATGTCAGGGTGAACTGTGTTTAGAGAGGATGATCTGTGGAAGAGAACAGAACCAGACCTGGTTCTAATGCAGTGACAAAAAAATGATTTCTTAGTTTCAACATTTGGTACGTTCACTATCCTCCCTCCAATTCCATAACACCCCCCCCCCCCNTGATACAGTTATTCCGTTAAACAATGTAGGTTTTTTTTTGTTTGTTTGTTTTATAATTTGCACTGTTCAAACTTGTTATTCACATTTTGGTTACAATTTTGTCATTTGTGTCTTTTGTTCTTTTTGTTACTATAATTCTTAAACACTTTTCTTGTGTGGCCAGGGAGCCCAGAGAGAACAGAAATTTCAGTTCTCAATATGTCTGTGATATATTGCAGAAATGACAATAAAGCTGACTTTGACTTTGACTATGCTCCGTTGTGGATAAAAAGTGGGTTCATGAGGTTTGTCCCACACCACGTCCCAATTTGTTTGGAATCAGGGTCGTAACTTTAGCTCCTGCTCGTTCTCCTTCGAACACTTCAGGCCTCCTCCTCTTTCTCCTCCTCCAGTCCTGGAGGACTACAATAATAAAAAAGCTAAAAACCGAAAGGCTCGGCCGAAGGAGCGGGGATTGTGCCAGTCGTCCCGGCAACACAGAAGCAGCTCTCAGAAGTGTCACGTCGTCTCCACAGGACGGGCTGTAGATTACCTCCTTCCAGTGGCCACGAAACAGCAAACTCAGACCTAACCTTGGCCTCGGCATCCATAGGAACCCTCCTCCTCCTCCTCCTCCCCCCGTCCGCGGTTTGACATTCACTGTTGTATAATCCTTTGTTGTAAAGCTGTAGGAGGCAATCACTTTGGGGCCGGGGTCTGGGAGGCACTTCTTGGACAGGAAAAAGTGTTGCAAAGATTAAAAAAGAAAGGAGAGCGTCCGAGGGAACCTTCCTGCAACTGTTGCAGCTGAGCTTATAAAGAACATCTCGCATGTTCTTAATTTTGACTCTTTTTTTTTTCTCTCTTTTCATCGGAGCTGATTAGAAAGACGGCTATCCCTCGTTTGAAGCTACAAAGCTTCCAGTTTTCCAGAATCTGTCGTGTTTCAGCTAAATGTGAGCCTGACCAGCCTAACGGGGGCTGGCACACGCAGCAGTGGAAAAAGTGACCTATTTAAGACAGGGTCCAGTTTTTACACACACACACACTTTTTAAGGCTGTTGGGTCTCCCGCCTAAATGCTCCCGTCCCTGCTGCGTTGTGTTGGTTACCTTCTAGGGGGGCAGG
>NC_051450.1:16612012-16643922 GCF_001649575.2 Kryptolebias marmoratus
GGGGGGGGGGGGTTGCCTGCCAGATGACTGCTCCGTCAGCCCTATAATAGGCTCCCCATCTGCTGTCTAGCGCACACAAAGGCAAAAAAAGTGTGTGTTTGGGAGCTCGCGCACACGCCTGCGAGTGTGTGTTTGGGGAGAGGTCCGCGTAACGCCTCGGGCTTTGTTTCACGTGAAAGGTAGATGCAAGAAAAACAACAGAGAAATGGACACAAACATGTCTTCTTTTTGGCTACTCCTCATAGACTGGTTGATTAAGATGTCACAAAAATAGATCAGTCGGACAAAGACAGCTGTGCATTTCTATAAAAGAAAGCTTTTATAATGGGGGTTCTGTTGAGAGGTTATGGACAGTTAATATCTTACCTGTTGTAGACAGCTTTCTTTTAGATTAGTTTAGATTGATGCCGTCTTAACACCACAGCGGGTCGTTCTTGTCCTGTTTTACAAACTTTCCACTGACGTCAGTTTTGCATTCCCTACAGCTCTGTGGTTAGCGGCAGCAGCTAGGTGTAGCACTTCGTACAGGAACAGCCGAGACCAGAGTCATTTTTAGACATCATCTATCAACATGACCTACTTTGGAATCGTTATTAGCTCAATGGTCTGAACCTTCGAGGAGCTGGATATTAATTGTTCGTTAACTTCCTGTCAGAAGATCTGAACGTGTCGTTAAGTCACTTGGATCTATTTTCTGTTATGAAGGAAGAGCTGCTAAAACTATTAAAAAGGAGCAAAAGGTTCCTGATTATTCAGTTCTTTGCGTTGGTTCCCGAACTTTTCAGCTTCCGACCCATAAAATAACAGTGACAAAGGTGTGTGACCCCATCTGTTGGCTGTTTAAACATCCAAAAATGCTGAAGACTCTATTAAATAAGAACATAATGACAACACAAACAGTCTGAACATTCATTATGCTATTTTTTAATCAATTTATGGACTTGTATTTCAAGTTTTTTAACGATTATGGTGCAAACGTAGCATAAAAACTAATTTTTTTTATTGTAAGTTGATATCTGGAGATTATCTAAGGACCCCTGCTTGGTGCTGAGTGACCCACACTGGGGTCCCGACCCCAACTTTGGGAATCATTGCTGTAGTCCATGAATACGTTAGCATGCACGTGTGCTGCTGCTCCTCCATGAGGCAGGTCGTCTTGTTTTCCACCTTCCTCCGTTCGGGGAGGAGGGGGAGGCGAAGGAGTGAAGGGGGTCTGTAAAACCAACAGCCCGAGAGGACAAAGGACCCCGGGGGTATTAAGTCATGGGTGAGTGGGCCCCTTTAGGGCCAGCAGCTGACCCTGTGGAGAGGCCTCTTGTTCCGGAGGGAAGGGGGCTCGTGTCCCGGGACCTCAGGCCGAGCTGACAGCACGCCCGACGTATACATCGACTCGGGCGGCGGCGTCACCTTGAACCGCCTGCGTAGAACTGACCGCCAACTCCGCCCAGGGACCAAAATAAAAACATGAAATCAGAGCTGGATTTTCATTTTTTTTCAGGAAACCAGGAAAAAAAAAAATCAGCTTTTGGCAGAAAGTCAGGACGTCGCTGTAAGCCTGCTGCGAGCATGTCAGAAATCTTTATTATGACCTCTGTAGCAATTTGAGGCCTGGCAGCGGAAGAAAGGAAAACAGGACAGTCGAAACGCCACAGAAGCGATGCGATAAATTCATTTTATTTTTCCAAATTAAGTACAGGGTTACAGGACTTTTCTATCACGCCTCAGTGATGACTTCAACTGAAAATGCCGCGGTTCTCGAGCATCGATTCATTAATAACTACTGTAGTACGGTAGCTGTGACTAACCCGCTCAATTCCCTTCGAACCTACGGCGTTACATGGCCGAGTGTGGTGAACACAGAAACGCAGCAAATGGAATGTACAAACACACATCAACCCGACAAACAGAACGCAGATATATACAGATTAGACACACCTCGGACGCCAGGTTCAACTAGAAACAAACGCAGACGGTAATCCGCGCTGTGCTGAACTCCCCTGATTCCCTTCTTATTCTCACTCATACTCTTACTGCGGGACAATCCAGATCAATGCAGGATGAGTGTTTGTAGCCGTAGTGCAGATTATAGAAAGTGTCGTGAATCAGGCTCCGAACATGGAAGACAGTGCAACGCGTTTCCTCTTCAGCTACACCCAAAGTTGCGCGTATTTACAGCGTTTTTCGTCAAAACGAAGTAGGGGGATGAAGGTGGTTGGTTAAAGTCATAGCTCAGATCTTTTTTAGTGGAGTTTAATTAATATAGATAGTAGGGTAATAGGATTAATAGGAACAAATCCTTGTTCTCCGTACACCTGTGGACATTTTGTGGACAAAACGAAAGAATGGCTTTGGTTTTAAAACGAGGACATCAGGAGCTCCACGCAGCGTCATCACGCTGTGAACGAACTTCAGATACGATGCTCTTATTTCCTGTGTTTAACAGCTGACAGCTGAAGGTAAAACAGCCGCCATGACGCGTCACGGAGACATTTAATCCACGGCTTGAAAACTCTCTGCGGCGTGCCTTCATTTTGTCTGGTTTTTATCAAAATGATGGGCTTTTTATTACATATATATAAAAAAGTGCAATGAAATCACAGGCCGTCATGTCTTATTATGTTTTAGTTAAGCTTAAAATTACACCAGAATCCATAATTTAAATTTAAAATGAAAAAGGAAGCAACATTCAGGTGATGATTGCTCCTTTTCTTTTATTCTTTTGGTTAAAAACCTGCCTACATTATGATAGTTTGCAACTCCTTGTGTCCAGAAAGTTCTTCAAATGGAAAACAACAGGCCAGATGGTCGTCCAACCCGAGCAGATAGCAGGTAAGATATTCATTTTTCATTAAAAAAAAAACACTTTTAAAAGGTCTGAACTATTACTTTAAGTGAATGTCAGCAGTATATAAGGAGACGCCGGCTGCTGCAGTCGTATCGTGGTTTACTCATCCGTCGAATAAGTCTTATTGCAAGGTTTTTACAGGTCCGCAGCCGATCCAGGACGGGAAACATTAAGCAGCGCTGATAACATGGAGAAATAATAAATCCATCTAGAACACAAACACAAATGAGAGCTACATCGAGAATCAAAACAAACGTCGAAAATGAGTAAAAAGTGCAATTTGTCTGTGATTAGAGGTCGGAGATGGTGTCCTGCTATCTAATAGCAAAAAACAAACATTTGATGTAAAGAGGGGTCAAAACAACTAGCTACATGTTACAAGATCAAACAAAGAACTACGACATATTATTTTCTAGATCTTGTCTGATCCGGAGAAAAAAAAAGAAGTTAAATTAGAGGCGGTGTGTTTTTTTTTTTTTACTTTTAACTTGGAGGTGTGAAACTGAATAGGAGCCCAATCCTGATTTCGAAAGAGAAAAGACAATAAAAACTCTTCAATAGTTCTTCTTTTTTAAAGAAATAAATAAATTAGTAGACATTAAATAAATTAAAAAAAATCTACAGCCTTTATATAAAAATCTAAATCCTTCTCAGCCAAATGCTTGACGTTTGTGATCTTAAAACGTTAAAAAACAAAATTAAGATTTCTTTTAGAAAATAAAATGCTTGGAGCAAGTGTGAGTTTTCAGGCTGGTTTGTCAGTAAAGTTAAACAAAAACAAGTCGTGGCGTCCAATTTATATTAAAATCTAAGCTTTAGATATGTCAGAAAATAAATAGAACAATCAGGAACAAACATTAAAACGGTACCCTTCCACGTCTGAGGTTCTTTCACATCTTCATCGCGATGAAGTACATTCATACCGACTCGGAGCGGAAACGCCGGGTTGTTCAAAACGGAAACCATCGCAAGTGCTATCCAGTTTATGCTCACTTCAAACGAAAAAAAACAAACAACCTGCTGCTTCGTTCTCAGCAGCAAATTCAACTCAGTAGTGCAATACTGACAGCGCCTTTTCTTCGTGCTCTGAAACTTCACGTCGCCATGGAAACGGCGTCTGCACGCCGCCCGAAACCACGTGGCTGCCTTTTTTATTCCGCTCAATAAAAACGTCGACTCGTGTTATATTCGTTACTGGCTGAGACTCGTTTTAAAACTCGTAGTGTGCTTCCAAATGCTGGACGGGGCAGCTTAGCGAAACGAGCTGGAGGAGATATACGAGTAGCGTTACGTTATAAAATGTCTTTTTAAACAATATATTAAAAATATAAAACTCAGAAGCAACGCGCTCTGCTTGGACGGACTACTTGAGAGCTTGACCTACAGATGTGGTGAAAACAGTACCAGCAGCCACGCCTGGGTGGACGGTGTCCTCGGCGCGTTTCTGCTTCTCTGGATTGTCTCTTATTGGACTCAGGGGGAGGGGGAGGGTTGTAGTCGTCGGACGGGTGTAGTGCTGCTTCCAGGGGACGGCTTTAGAGGACGAGAGCCCTTGAGGTAGAGCCGGACGCCGGGTAGGGGTTCAGGTACTGACGGGCCTGTTCCGTCATGATCCGCTGGTCCTCGGTCTTCCCGTAAACCACTGCCTCCCACTCGCTCACCTGCAGAGAAAAGGGATTTTAATGATGGCCGCCACAGCTAATCTACCTTATCAAACACAAAAATGGTTAAAAGTGGTAGTAGCTGAGAGTGATGGATAAAGAGCCTAAACTTGTTTGTTTTTTTAACCTGAAACCTGGAAAATCCTGCTGAATTTGTGTGTTTTATGTTCAGTTTGAACGTACCTGAGCGTGGGCGGCTTTCGGTGCTTTGACTGAGGAGGAAACCTTAGCCAGACGAGGGCTAGCGAGGCGGCGAGGAAGACTATGCACTCCTGAGGGGGACTCGTCTTCCTCAGAAGCTAAAGGCTGCCCACCCTCCTCTTGCTCGGCGATCGGGAGGATCAGCGAGGAAGCGCTCGTCAGGAGACTCTCCTCTAAAATCTGCAACATGACAGCAGGTCAACAATGGAGCTTACAACAAAATAAACCTCTGACGATAATTTAGATCCTTTAAACCAAAGGTCTCCAACTCCCGGGCCGCGGACCGGTACCGGCCCGTGGGTCATTTGGTACCGGTCCGCACAGAAAGAATAATTAACTTACAGTATTTCCGTTTGTTTTTTATTTTTGGAGTCTGAACGACATTTATTTTGAAAACTGACAGGATTCTCTCCACTCTATCCGTCTCTGACTCCCTCTTGATCGGTCAGAACTCTTATCTAAAAACAAACCCACAAGCAGCAAAAAGAGTAAAAAACAAACGTCTCTGGAAGCCCTAGATGGGACCGTCTGGTTACTGAGAAACAGGCTCAGAGTTCCACTGATTCAGTTATGGTGAGTTGTATTCTTAGTGGTCTCTTATTTTGAAGGGCGTGTTTAAACACAGAGAACATCAGGGGGAGGAGAGGCTGTTATTCATGTTGATAACGCAGCTAACAAAGCTGCGAGGACACGTTGGATTTACGTTGGATTTACGTTTATTTTACGTTTATCGTATCATTTTATTTTGTTGTATTTATCCGCCACACCTTTAAAGGCCGGTCCGTGAAAATCCTGTCTGATAACGAACCGGTGCATGGAGCTGAAAAGGTGCTTTAAACTACTAACCTTGTCCTTCTTATACAAGTTATTTGATGAAACTAAAACCTTTTAAAGGCTAAAAAAATACTACGATTTCTTATGTGAACATAAAACAAAAACAGTTAAAAGTTTTTAAGTTTCTGCGAGTTTTGTCTTTGTGCAGCCTTAAAGTGATCAACCTTTGAATTTACGAGTACAAACACGGCTCGGTATCATCATTTCCTGCCGTTCTTTAGTTTTACAAGACAACGATCAAAGAATCTGAAAGACTAACCTGTGCATCGTTGAGCTGCTCCTGGAAGAGTTGGACGTCAGGATTGTCTTTGCCCCAGGGGTCTAACACCAGAGACTTGCGCACTTTTCTAGCTGGACCGTCCATCTAAATGTAAGAATCAAAGATTTAAAAAGAAAGAAAGAAGAAGCGCTAAACAAATTAGAGCAAAACCGGAGTGAAGCTCACGTTATGTCTCCACGCCCTGTGGTCCGACTGGAAGTCTGTTTTGTGGAAGATGTCTCTTCCGGTCTCCTGCTTCAGAACTTCTCGAATGTCCTCTTCTAGAAGAGCCAAAGGCTGCGGCTGCAAACCCCGGCAGGGTGGGCATAAACCCGAGCATTAAAATAAAAGTAATCAGCATTACAGTCCAGTGAACACACACAGATCTGACCACTCTACCTCCATCCTCAGCGGGCCGTGCATTTTCTCCTGGGCAGCCAGGGCGTTTTTAAATGGAGTCGGCGTCCTTGGAGTCAGGACCGCGGCGCTTTGACGAAACTTCGGGGTCCTGGAACTACACGGTTGTCGCCGTTACAGCAAATGTCCCCAAAAGTACGGCGTTTTCTTGCTTACTTGTGACTTATTTACCCATCATTCTCTTTCTGGTGCTTGGGCGTGGCTTCTCTGTGGAGAGGCGTGTTCAGGAGGCACCTCTGACCACACACGGGGGTGGAGGTCAGGGTGGGGTCATCCAGACTCAGGTGCTCTGTTCCTGATATGTTGCAGAACTGAAGAAAAAGAAAAAAAAAAGTGATACAACATCTGAGCAGCTGTGAGAGGAAGTATTACTGGGCAGGTGTGTAAAATGGAAGAAAAACTTTATGTACCTGTGAAGGTGTGAACGGCTGTGACTTTGTGGGCGTTTTCTTGGGGGAGATATTTTCCAAGAAGGAGGAGCAAGTCTTGTCACACAGAGGCTCCGCCCTGTCTCGTCTCCTCTTCCTCCCAGCGGTCGCCTGGGCCGGTTTGGACGAGCCGGCGCCTATCTGCGAGGCGACATCTCCCAAGCCAAAAGGGGCGGCGGCGGCGAAACCCATCGAGCTGTAAACGGTTTTCTCCTGCAGGAGGCTGGTGAAGCCGGCCTGGTTGCGCCTGGGCGACGGCGCGATGTTCGACAAATCAAAAGCGGCCACGTTGTTCCACGCCGCAGGATCCTGTCGAGCAAAAGTCATCAACGGTTAAGTCAGACTAAACCACCTCTGGATACTTTCTGCTATTTTAGGCATTCGTAGATCAAAACCTTCGGCTTGTTCGGGAATACTGTGACTTTTAGCACTTTTTGACTCATTTAACTTTATTTACAAAAATCGTCCCCGTAGAAACACACCGAGATGTCTTCCAAAACATTTTCTCTTTTAACTTTACTTCAGCAAACTTCTTCTGTTTTTTGTCTTCTTATGCTGCTTTAAGCTTTCAGCTTGTGTTTTGTTAATTTTAGGTTTTAGCTAAGGTTTTGCTACATTTAGCATTTAATTTCTACCTAGATCTAATCAAGATGGCAGCATAAATACAAATTAGGATACAGAAGATAACAAAAGACAACATAACAAACAAATATAAACAGAATAAAAATCGACCATAGCTACTGTTATGTTGTCTTATTTTAGCTTTTATCTATGGTTCTGAGCTTTGAGCTATAGTTTTGCAGCTACTAATTTGCTCATTTTAGCTCCTGTTCTGCTTGTTTGCACAACAAATTTCAGCGCAGTCCTTCAGCGCTCCGCATTCACACGAAAAATGCTTATTTTTCTGGTTTCAGGGTCGTTTTTTCCTCTGTTGCTCACCGACTCAATTAGCTCCATAGTTTCTGCGAACTCCGGGATGGTCTGCAGGCTGCAGAGCACGGCGCTGGCCTCCACAGACAGGAACTTGCTGGGGGAGACGGGAAGCTGTGCCGGAGGCCCCGCCGGGACCTCAGGACCCCTCCAGGGTCCCCTCTCCACTGGCTCCTCCAGGCTGCTGCCACTGCTGCCTGACCAGGCTGGGTACGAATCTGCAGAATTCACACTCTGGGGGACAGCAGAGAGGGAAAAAAACGGCGTCAGATGAGGCAGACCGGAGTCTGACTCAGGCAAATGGCTCAGAGGGAAATCACTGAACAATGTGGGGAATATCTGAATTCAGTGTTGATGCCAGGAGAGACAGAACACAGCTTCTCGATGTATGGAGGCATGGTGGAGCGGTAAGGACTACAGGGAGGGCTACTGCAGGATGTGAGGTGACTACAAAGCAGTTTCAGGCCAATCTGAGTGAGCAGCGAGATGAAGAATGGAGTTACTATAGCAACACTACAGCAAATCAGGCAGGCTAGAGGCATGAATGTGTGCCATACTTGTTTTCACGAGTATACACTGCAAAAAGCACATTAATCATGAAATCAGACAAAGCAAATGAGCAGAAATTCATCCTACTTGTTATTTCTTACTGCTCAGTCATTTATTATAGTGTTTTAGACTAAAATGAACCTTTTTACAGTGTATGCAGGCTCCAAACACACGCACGCTAAGCTAACTAAGGCTGCTAACACACACTCGGAGTGTGTTCTTACACAGGAACCTCTGCACTGCACTTGTCGCTGGACTTCTCTTTCTGCTGACATAAGCAGCAGCTCAAGCTCCTTAATTCTTTGCTCCCTGTCGGGATCATCCAGGCAGGACAGCTGGAATAAATACAAACGTCAGGGAGGAGGGAGGTCGGAGGGACGAAGTGTGGAGAGTTGAGAAAAATCAGGGAAAGGAGACAAAACAAACACAAATTTACACACATCTATTATTTGATGTTAGCTGAAAACAACAGGACAGACAGGTTCTTGATTTGCTTGATTTGTCCAAAGTTAGCAATCACAAATATCACGGTAAAGATCGGAAAATTTTCCCGGAACTGGCATGCACGGAAAACTCAAACGCAAAGACTCACCGATATGAAGCCAGAACTGTAGGGGATGCCGTCCAGCATGTGTCCACCGGTCGGCTCGTATGGGAAACTAGCCATCTGCAACGCACAGCATCGACTCAGAAAGGAGCACAAATGACAGATTTTAATGGGAAATGGATGAAAACGGACCTGGTTGGGTCCCGCCACAGGCAGAGGACTGTGGTCACAGTGCTGGGATTCGGTCGGAGTCGGAGGACAGGTTTTACTGTGACGCCTCTTGACACCGGCGGCGGTGGCGGAGGTAAGCGCCTTGAAGCCATCTTGCAGGTAACCTTCGTGCTCCACTTTTCTCCTCATGGTGGAGTTCCAGTGGTTCTTGATGGAGTTGTCCGTCCTGTTCATGGGAGGAAGGATAACTGTGAACATCACGCCGAGCGAAAGCGAAACAGCGCCTGGCGCTGACAGATTACCGTCCAGGAAGAAGCTTGGAGATCTCTGCCCAGCGGTTGCCGAGCCGTTTGTGAGCTTCGTAGATGATCCGATCCTCCTCCTGAGTCCATGAAGACTTCTTCACCTCCGGGTTCAGGTGGTTGTGCCACCGCTCCCGGCACTGCTTCCCAATCCGCCCCTGGAGGTGCTTCGCGATCACGGACCACCGCTTGGGGCCATACTTGTGCACCAGGTCGATCACCTGCACAAACACAGAACCGCGCGAGTGTTTCAGTTGTTATAATCTTACCTGCGAAGCCAGAGAATTACAAAAGACGGCACAAATCTAATGCTTCAAAGAAAACCTTAAATGTGGCAGGAACAGAGCTTGTTTTTGGCTTCTTGTGTCCGTTGAAGTCATTGCTGGCAGGTGAAGCTGTTACTAAAATCAGAGCCAAAGTCTTGATGGAACAAGACGCCATTCGTGACATTATTTAGCAAGAACGATCTATTTAAGGAATGCATCTGAGAACTAAAATAACAGAGCTCCTCTGTGACTCAGAAAGGGCAGGGTGCTACACTAACAGCTCTGGAAAGTCTGTGTTTCTTAAAGATGATGTAATCAAGTTTTTACTTTACACACACACACATAAAAAAACGGTTTTCCTGGGAGTAAAAGATACTTTGCATATTGTGATACATGTGTGTGTATCATTTTCCTCTTTCGTCATGTCCTTATGAACGGAAACTCCCAGCTCCACTTACCTTCTGATCCTCCTCTTTTGTCCAGGGTCCTTTCACCAGCTCTGGATTGAGCACCTTCTGCCAGCGGTGCTGACACTGACCATCTGTCCTCCCCTGTGACCAGAAAAACACGCAACGCCTCGTCACAACCCACCCTGACTCCTGACCGCTGCAAAGAACTGCATCTTTCCAGTCCGGGTGACTTTTTCGCAACTTATAGAGCTGAAAAAGCTGGACCATTAAGTCACGAATAGTTTCTAGCTGATTCGAAGGGAATGATTATATGTATATGTTAAGTACTCACAGGGAAAAGGTTAGCTATGAGTTTCCAGGATTCAGTTCCATGTTGCTCCACAAGCTTTTTCAGCTTTTCATCCTTAAAAATGTGGAGAAAATGGACATGTTCAGACTGTACTCCTTCTTTGTGCAACTGATCAAATTAAGGTGTGATTATTATAACTCCAGGTTGTAATTAGACCCTCATGTGCGTCTGTGATGGGCTCACCTCGTCTCGCGACCACTTCACTTTGCACAGCGTCTTTTTGTCTTTGCCGTTCTCTTTACTCTCTGGATCCGTGGAGTGCAGCTCTTCGTCCTCGTCGGTGCTAAAGAAAAAAAAACACACGAGCAAAAGTGCAGAAAGCAACATTTTATTAACGGAAATGGTTTCGTTAATCGATTTTCTTTGTAGTGTTGCCGTCAACGTCTTAAGCGTTCTTCCTTGAAAGCTAAAAAAGTATATCTCGTTTAAACTTTATTTAACGGAAACCTGTACGCTTGGAAAACACAAGTGTGAGTTCAATGAAAAAGTATGTGACACTGCAGAGGGAACAAGCTTGGCTTTTCAAGAGTTGGTGCTGCGCTGCGGACCTTTACAATCACATAAACAAACATCCAAAAGCAGTTCTTTTCCTCCGAGCGTGGATGAAAGGTGTTCTTCAGTGCAGAGACTTGAGTCAATACGCAGTGAAAGAAAAAAAAAAGAAATGTGACTGAATCGGGGCCTCCGGCTGAACAGGAAGTAGAGGTGCAAGGTGGAGCGGGGGCCATCTCACATCAACGGGAGCCTTTCAGTGGCGGAGGTGCGAGGTGAGGGGGTGTGCCTCTGTCGACAAGGTGGAGGTGTGCTGAGAAGAAAGCACGAAGCCCTAACGACCTAACTGTTCAAAAACATTAATTTATTAATAAAACCATACGTGCATAACCTCCTGGTGTTTACGTTAGCATATTTTAATTTTAGATATATCCTGAAAACAACACTAATTACAAGAAAAAAACAATTCCATCACACCACTGCTACTACAACACGTTATTATCAAAAACCAAAAGACTAAAAATAAACAAATATGTAAATAAAATAAATCACAATGAGCTATCAGGGGTAGAAATAGAATGTCAAGAGTTAATAAAACTTGAAATAACACACAATAAAAGCTGTCAAACACCATATTACTATTATTATTTTTGACTTAAACATGTTATAATCATTACTAATTAAGCTGCAACAACAAAAAAAAATCATTGTATGTTTTATTTCACAGTTATTTGGTCTATAAAGTCCCAAATTAGAACACAGTTTGACATGATCATTAAAAATGTGAACATCTTTCAATCAGCAAAACAGCTGGAATTGAATATAACTGAACATCAAATTGAACAATAAACAAGTTTATCTTATTACTTGTTCATCTGACTGGTTGAAATGTGTGTGTGGTTTGATAACATTTAAAATAAGATGTTTAAATATGTTTCTGAGACCTTAATTTTAATCCAAGAAAAGAGGAAACAAGGTGTAATGAATAACTAGAATACATGTTTTATTAAATGTTACTGTTTCGTTTCACTGTATATGAAAAAGCGTTTTAGCAGTAAATAGGGTCAATTTGTTGCAGTATATCTGTAAAAATCTGCATTTTGCTGTTTGATTATGCTTCAGAGTGCCTGTTTTTATACTAATGTTGCACAATTAGTTTATAGTCCTAATACAACCTATACAACCTGTTTTGTTTTAAAGTGTGCATTTTAAGCTAAAATGTTACCCAGATAATGATAATTAGTGTGCTATAAACTACCTTTATGGCTCCTTGCAGGTGCACGCATAATATACATTAAACCCAAAATATATCTCAAGATGTTGCTTTTATAAGTTTGTGAAGGCGCAGGGTAGCAAGCAGATCAAATGACAAGCGAGCTGTGACATATAGGCTTTATTATTATTATCATTAATGGCTCCTACCTGCGTGTTTTCACGTTGTCCATAACAGCAAGCGATGGAAATATTGGATCTCAAAGACGAACCTGTGTTTGGCAGCTTTGTAGAGTCCCACATTAATAGATATCTATCCATGGAAATCGTTGTCAGCCATTCGTTGTCCGGCTAGCCAGCGAGCTAACTGAACGCCACGGCTCCCTGCATCACTCTCCCCGGCTAAAAGTCATCTTCAGCCGCGGTAACACCTCCATAAACCCGCGTCACGGTGTCCTCTCTGCGTAACTCGGCGTTATAACATAAACAGCTGAAATTCAGATAAAAAGGAAACGTATATTGGTTCTGTGATGTTTCTTCTCTTCAGCACTTCTGGACGGCGTTATGATTTTTTTCTTATATTTTTTTTATTTTATTTGTCCATCCCGCCGATTCTCGCGCCCAGCCCTCTGCGCAGGCGGCCTCACCGCTGATTGGTCAGAATTGGGGCTTCATTAAAAAAAAAAGAGGAGAAGTCAGTGCTCGAAACCGATTGGTCGAAACGGGAGGCGCAGGTCCGCGACTCATGGGTCGAATCGTCCGCGAGCTCTCCGTTCATTGGGTGAGAGTTTGAGAAGGCGGGCATTACAAAATGCACAACTGTACAGTGGAGCTCTGCAGCTGAATGGATCTTTTCATCAGGGCTGTGGCTTGAAAAAATGATGCAGGAACTTTTTTTTAATGCAATATTTTATCTACAAATTAGAACATACACAGTATGTGGAGCCACGTGACTACACACCCACAAAGTCATGAATCATAACTACATAATATGACGCTTCTGTGGCTCCTTAAAGTAAACAATTAACAATGGAGTTTCAAACGGTTACACTATGTTTGTGACATATTTAATAAAATGAGGCTAATGTTTGAACTTTATAGCATCAAATAAACAGACGCTGTAAATTCCTTCCGCTCTGGTAGCGCTGAAAACTGTGTTTTGCTGCCATCTTGTGGGCATTTCCCGCATTATTTTCCCATAAGAAGTGTTTTATTTTGTAATGAAACATCCGATCCTAATATTTCTATAGACGCCATCATGAAAATGTCTCCCCCCAAAAATAAAAACAATATGTAGATGTTACATATTAGACAAGAAGAACATGATTTACACGAAATATAACATTTTATTTCAAATTGTTGTATTTCCTAGAAGTGTCCGGAAACACTTAATTGTCGGCAAAAATAAAAGTCCGACTCACTTCCTTGGTACGTCGCAAAATCATGAGGAAAATATAAAAAAAAACTCGAGATATTTTCGTGCAGTAGAGCTAAATAAAATCTCTGCAACATACAACGACGTGTTAATTTCCAAAATAAGATATAAAGTGAAGACTCAATTGCCTTTTAGGTTTTGCTTTGAAAATCCGAACCGGAAGCGCGGCCGCAGCCGTTATGCAGTTCGGTAGCAGCAGCGCTCGTGGGCAGTGCGCGGTCCCGTGACGAATATCTTTGCAACTTTCCGCGGCCAGGAAAGAGAGACGGAGAGGGAGAGGCTGGGTTTTCCTTGCTTCTCTCTTCTCGTCGGGCGTTTCGCGGGCGACCAGAGAATCAATCCTGTTGGCTTAGGCGGACTTCTATGGACCGGGTCTAACCGGAAAAACATGCTATCGAGCGAAAACTCCGACTGGACTTCAGAAAACAGACGGACAAGCATCGAAATACTGTAAGGTACGTGATGTCCACGTCCAACGGCTGCTCTGTTCTGGGTTTTTGGAGGACGTTTCGTCTGTTAATGTTTGGCTTTGTCGTTTTAACTTCCTAATATGTCACAACAGCAGCATTTCCTTCAGGAAGAAAGTGAAGGAGTGTTTAAAGTAGCTAACTTGTGTGAAAGCCGTCCAGTTATTTAGCTAGCCCGTCATTTTGTGTATACACCATGTTGTTTTATTTTTTACTATTTGGGTGCCTGTTAAACCCCTCATTTTGTGCTCGTTTTTATTTTGTGTGTGGTCAGCTCCTCCCTACTCCTTCTCAGATTTTCCCTCCCCTGTTCATGCCTGGAGAAACTTTTCTTTTTTTGTTTCCTGTAATACACGTGATCCGTGTTTGGATTATTAAAGACGTGGCTGTGTGTTTCAGCACGACATGGAAGCAAATTTTCTTCATGTTTGCTGCTGTCATTTACAATTCAAATGTGCAGCAACGTGGGAAATGCTGCCCTTTTATAAAAAGATTCATTTATAGCCCCTTCTCTGTTGTTATTTTTCTCTTTGCAGCAACTTTAAGGAGTCCACTTTTCACCTGATGTTAACTAGTGATGGTCTAGTCAGTGGTTCCCAAACTTTGTCTTTTATGACTCAAAACATAAGAGTTTAGGAGACTTGTGACCCCAATTTTTGCTTGTTGAGGTCAAATAAATCAGAGTGAAGTCATACAGACAGCTTTAACATCCATTTAGCTTTAGTTTTCACCATTTTTACATGTAAAAAGACCCGCCACTTGTTGTGTACCAGCTCAAAACTGGGTCCCGGCAACAATTTTAGGAACAAATTATGTTTTGTAAACAACACCAGCTTCCGCACTTCCACACAAAAAATCTCTATTTCAGATCTGTGGGAATAAAACAGTGATTATAATGCTCATATGAACAACAAAAATACCAATACAGACCTTCAAAATCCAAGGTAAATCCATCATATATAGTTTGGAAAAGCTAGAGCAAAGCCTTTAAATGCCTTTCCTTTATTTTCTTTACTTCTCATAACGGATTTCAGGGGATGAAGTTGTATTTAACAGAGTGCTTTTTAGGATTTGTGGTAATTGTGGGGGTGTAGTATAAAAAAAGAATGCCTCAAGCAATATTTATTAGTACCAAAAGTACTATACGTTAAAAAAACGCATCTGTATGAGAGTGAAACATCCTCAGTGTAGTAAAACTGGATAAAAATGGACATGAAATCATTCTTACATTCTAATTATACCAAGCCTGACTGAGACGCCAACACTCAAACATGTTTTGTGGAAGTAAAATTTAAAATTTACAATATGATTCAGTCGTGACGGTAGTTCCAGTGGCTCTCTGGTGTTACACTTTAACGACGCAGAAGCCACTGCAGGCGGGCCGAAGTTAAAAAGAAGTTAAAATGTTACACATAAAGCGGAGGAGTGGCAACGATTCACTCCAATAAAGGTCACCCGGCTATCTGAGAGCCGTCGTATCCCCGGAGCCAATCGTCGGCGCTCGGCTCGGACCTGATTTCAGGAGGAAGTCGTCCGAGCACCGTCTGGACCCCCAGGTCGGCTCAGAGTGGGGGAGGTCGTCGGCGTGCGTCAGGGTTAACAGAGTTCACGCTTCTCCAGCTGCACTTCCTCATCCAGAGGTCTGCCTCCGTCGTGTTTTAATTAGACGCCAACAAGACAGCGGTATTAATAGCTATTCAGGCGTCACCTCAGATGTGACTTTTGTCTTTTTTAACTGTCCGAACACATCTAAACACAAAGAGAGCAGATTCCTGTCTGTGTATTCCCTCAAATACACCATTTCCTTAGTTACCAATCATATCAGTTGTTGTATTATATTATTTCTGGTTGTTTTGGACTAAATGTTTTTGGTTAAGCTCCCAACAGGTTCTGGAGTGTTTTTCCCCTCAAAACTCCTCGGCGTTTCAAGTTCGCCGCACCGTTTCTGTGAAGACACATGCCCGACTGAGCCTTCAAGTCAGATTTCCCACCCCGCTGTCACTTTGTTCCGCTTTGCTTCCTGCTCAGATGCCTTGGCGTGCGTATTGCAAAACCTACTTACATGCAAAAAAAAAAAAAATGAAAAGAAAAGTCAACATCTTCACAAATATTTGCTGGCGAGATTGTTTGAGCTGAGCAGGAAGATAGCTCTATCTGATCCTGTCAGCACAAGTTGGTTCACGCTGTGTAGAGAAGAGCAGACTTATGGGAATGTGGTTAACGCCAATCTAGTTCCTTTTTTTTTCGTTCTGCTCGGCCAGATTAGCTTTCAGTCCCTGTAATGAATAAAACCGTGGGTGCGGTGATCGTCGGCATTCCACCTGTAGGAGTACCAGTATCCACTCGAGGTGTAAGCGACACGAGTTGATGTGTTGGGGTTTTTTTTTATGGCTTTTAGTCGCCCCTTTCGACAGAAATATTTCTGGAATGTTAAAAAGCGAGTCCGACCCATCGGCGTTCGCAGCCGTTTCGCCGTGAAAACAAAAGCAGATGCGGGACGACTCGGGGAGGTGCCCTCGTCTTTCGGTTTTCCATCCGCAGCTGCAGAAAGTTCCCATTTTTATCCCTAACTTTACATCTGGATGGCTGCTCGGACAGAAATCCTGGCATTTAAAAAGAAAACATTCAAAGTAGCTCTTAGATAGCCATTCCACCGAATTACATAAAAATGTAAATATCTCTTTCTTTTACAGCCTAAGAGGCACGGCAGCTTTAAAGAACTGTTCCCAGTTTGTCTTCATGAATGAAACTAAAAATGAAACCACAACAAAGTTAGAGAGAGCGAGAGAGACCGTGAAGATCTTCTGACTGCGCTCTCGTGTTTTCTTCCCCCAACGTGAGCAGAATGACATCCACCTTCAGGATGCATCCAGAATCAATATGGATTCTGAGAAAGGGCGACACAAAGGGCTTTTTCAGCGTGCTCCCTGCGGACGGCGGAGAGATTTTAGCTGCTAAACAAACAGGGCTGACCTCACGCCGATCTGACAATGGGGAGAGTCAGAGCTGCAGACAAAGGGCCTTGTTGGAGATCAGACGTTATATAACTCCAAATGAAGGATATGCTTCTCCGTGGGACGTTCTCATGGATCCCACAGGGCTTAACATTTACAGTACGCTTAATATTTAACAATTAAGTTGGAGGTGAGGCTCTGTTTTGCAACAAACACCTGTCATTAGTCGGCTTTTGTTGCTCTTAAACAGCAGATGGAGCTTAATGCACTACATTTCCTTTCAGGTAACACCAGGTTCGGGTTTTTAAGGAGAATCTTTGCTGTGTGTGTTTATATTTCAGAGTGGGTGTAAACTACTCCCACTACTCACACAGCGCAGAGCACCTCCAAGGCAAACAAAACAAACAACAGAAATGAGGACATGATATTCATGCTCACAGGAAGGAGTGAGTAACCTGTTTGCCCAGTTGAACCGACCAGCCCGCCCGCGCACCGTGCAGCTCGACGGCCCACCTGTTGCTGCCGCTGTAATAACATAACTTTTCTTTCCGAGGAAAGCAAAAAGGCTTTAGACGGGTGCTGAAGCTTTCCGTTTTGTTTTCTGAAGAAGGCTCCGTAACGTTGCATCCCAAAGAGCAAAAACAACGCTTTTCTTCTCGGCGAAACGCCAACGGTCTTCGGGGAATCCTCCCCCTCAGATTACCATCACTTGCAACAAATGTGGTCGTGTTGATGCTGAATAAAACCAGAACGTTCTCAATTGAAAGCTGAATGTTTCAGTGTCTCCTGCTGCAGTGTTTACAGGAAAAACCCCGAGCCTGGCCGGCAAGCAAAATTAAAGTTTTAATAATGCGTAAAATAAACAAAAGTAGCAGCTTTACTCTGAACTGATCAGCCTTAATACCCAGAAAGAGACAGATATGTGGGTACAGTCTTGTTATCATTAACACTCAGGTCTATAAACATAAATAACTGACTTGTATTTAATAAAAACATGCGTAAAAAGGTCATTCTAATGTCAAAAACGGGTAAATAATTTGGTGGTTTTCGTGTTGTAGTCTGATCCGTGTGTGCTACAGAAAGCCCCGCTGGCTGCAGTGAAATGTAAAATGTTGAGCAGGACGAAGTGGCTCATGTGGGACACGTGTGGGACAGTGACTCGGTGCACGGTTTCACTTCCTGATCAACGAAGCGTCTATTCTCTTTTTTTTTTTTTCGGTGTTTTACAGCAGCGGCCCAGCATGACGATCGGCCCGCAGTGCACTTGAAGCCCTGTCCTGGAGCGCTCGTTGCCGTGCGACTCAACGCGCCGACGGCCGACGGATCCCAAGATGGAGGAGGAACCCAGCCTCCCCGAAGTCAGCATACCCAGCCACGATGAGCAGAGGGACAAGAAGAAGCGTTACACGGTGGGCGCGCGTGCACCTGTTTAACGTTTGCGCCGCAGTAAAAACGTTGAACGGGTTGTTGTTGTAATCGTTCTTGTCGCTTCTTTTTTTTGCCCAGGTTTACAAGGTGATCGTGTCTGTTGAGCAACAGGAATGGTTCGTCTTCAGGCGGTATGCAGAGTTTGATAAACTCTACAACACAGTGAGTTGAGGGACAAGATCGTTTTTATTTCAAATTAAACAGACAACTTCAACGACTACAGCTCTGATAGATTTCCTGTCTGTGTCGTCCTTCATCACAGTTAAGAAAACAGTTTCCATCTATGAATTTGAAGATTCCTCCAAAGAGAATATTTGGGGACAATTTTGACCCAGGTGAGTGTGTGCGCCATGTGCCCCATCTTCATCACGTTTGATCCGTGTTTTGTTTACTCGTACGCATCTGTCCGTCAGACTTCCTCAGGCAAAGAAGAGCCGGCTTACACGAGTTCATAAAGCGGATCGTCTCACATCCTCAGCTTTGCAACCAGTAAGCGTACGCGCCCGGGCCGCAGGACCACATCTCCTTCAGAAATCTGAGTTTATCGAAGTGTAATTGAAATTCTTTTTTATCTTAAACAGTTCGGATGTAAAAAGCTTTCTTCTGATGGACAGACGGAAGCTTTCAGATCCCTCTGAGGATGAAGATGACAAAGTAGGTGGTTTTTATGATTTGTTTTTTTACTGCTGAATGCTTCGTGTGACTAAACCTCAACCAGCCTAATTATGATAACTTGTGTTATAAGTGCAGCAAATGTTGTTTCCCAGCTTGGTGGCTGATCATGTTTTTTTTTTCTGGTGTTTAACAGAATGGCTCTAACTCAAGAAACATTAACCTGGGTCCCTCTGGAAATCCACAGTAAGTTCCCTGTTTGTTTGTTTGTTTGTTTTAGTGCCTTGCTGTTTTGAAATGAAGTAGCCACAGACATTTTCTTCTTATTTATTTTTTTCCAGGGCCAAGCCTACAGACTTTGACTTTTTAAAAGTTATAGGAAAAGGGAGTTTTGGGAAGGTATGTAAATATTGTATTTTCTTTTTTTTGTTTTCTGTTGTGGTAGCAACAAGTTTTAGTTCTGCACGTCTCGGCCTTCTCGTGCAGGAAGTGAGAGTCTGACGGGGGGATTACTACGAGTTGCTTCTTTCACGCAGCGTTTGACAAGCCTCGCTTCTCTTACAGGTTTTTCTGGCGAAACACAAACACGATGGAAAGTGTTACGCAGTCAAGGTTTTACAAAAAAAGTTCATCGTCAACAGAAAAGAGGTAAACCCTTCTCAGCGAGGCGTGCGTCTGATTGTTCTCTTTTTAAAAAAATTGATTCTCCCTTCAGCAAAAACACATCATGGCGGAGCGTAACGTGCTGCTGAAGAATGTGAAACACCCCTTCCTGGTTGGGCTCCATTATTCCTTCCAGACCACAGACAAGTTGTACTTCGTCTTGGATTTCATCAATGGAGGAGAAGTGAGTTGTTTCTGTTTGCATAATGAGGTCACACATGAATGACTCTCAGGGCTCCGCTGTGAAATTAGGCAACACGGCTTCGGAATGCTAACCGACTTGGAATAGAACAACCTTGGAGCTGTGTTTGTGCTCGCTGACACATCTGCATGCGCGACATTCCTGCGGGGAAATGACAACGTCGCTCCGTGTTTAAAAACGGCTCCCCGTCGAGCGTGGCCGTTTTTTTTCTATTTTTAAAGCTGCCGTTTACAGCCTGCAACACAAATCCGATCCCTGTTAATATCTTCGAGTTGTTTGAATCCAAAGGTTTCAGTGTATCCACAAAACTCACCAGAACGTTTCCATTTCAGCTTTTCTTTCACCTTCAAAAAGAGCGGACCTTTCCAGAATCCAGAGCAAAGTTTTACATTGCTGAAATGGCGAGCGCACTGGGATATCTGCATTCGTTAAACATTGTTTACAGGTTTGTTGGCGACTGATCTGCTCATTAAATATTATATTATTTAAAATATCTCATTAAGAACAGTCAGACTCGCTTTACAGAAAGCATCGTTTTATTTAGTGATCTAAAATTCTGCTCACTGATTTTGTTTTTCTTTCCTCAGAGACTTGAAGCCAGAAAATATTCTGCTTGACCATGAGGTGAGCGTTTTATATTTGTGCCTGTTTTATCAAACTGAGTTAATATCCTCCTCCTGTATGGCATACGTCTCACTGGTCTCCAGTCTTCTTCGTGACCACGTTGTAATTTCCAGCCGGACAGAGTGCATGTGATTGGATTAGTCCTCACTAATGATTGTCCCGCTTAGAGAAAGTGAAGGAAATGTGAATGGGACTGACCGCAGCCAGCATTCCTGGCAACAATAGAAGCCTCAGTCCGCAGGGATAATGATCTGCTCGTGTGGCGCGTGGTCTCTTTAAAAACGTTTGTGTCCTCTCTTTGAAGGGACATATTGTCCTGACGGACTTTGGATTGTGCAAGGAAGGCATTTCCCTGTCAGATACCACCACTACGTTTTGTGGAACCCCTGAGGTACGACATGTTTGATAACTCCCTCGTCATTTAATGAGTTTTTCAGTCCAGTAGCTTCACACAGAAATCACACAAAGTTTTGCTCAACCAACATATTTATGAATTTTACAAGTCAGATTATATTCCCCTGTGTGAACTACTGGGGAATATAGAGTTTATTCTGTTATTTTAAGTAACATTATTTACATTATGCAGTACTTAGCTCCAGAGGTGCTGAGGAAGCAGGCTTATGATAACACCGTGGACTGGTGGTGTCTGGGGTCAGTGCTGTACGAAATGCTCTTCGGCTTGGTGAGTTTTTGGTCTTAAATAACTCTGACTTGACAATCTGTCTCTGGACCAAATCTCGAATGATGTTATATTTGTCACCGGTTCACATAGATACTTCTATTGTGTTTCTCACGTCTTAGCCGCCGTTTTACAGCAGGGATACGCATGAGATGTATGACAATATCCTCCACAAACCGCTGGCGAAGCGTCCCGGCGCGTCCAGCGCAGCCTGGTCTCTCCTCCAGGGCCTGTTGGAGAAAGACGGCATAAAAAGACTGGGTTCTCAGGATGACTTTGTAAGTTTTCCTGTCGCTACTCTGCGTTACTTTCAAGTTCTGGCTCCCCCTAGTGGCTTCCCACTGTGACTACAACAACATTGGTTCTAATAAACTGATTTTTACTATAAAATGTATTGCTTATTTTGACACAAAATCAACTTATGACCGAACCCATCTTTTATTTCAGAATGAGATTAGAGCGCACAGCTTCTTCTCTTCCATCATCTGGAATGATCTTGAACAGAAGAAGATCCCTCCCCCGTTTAAACCCAATGTGGTAAATACTTTCTTTTTTTTATTATATTATCTATAAAAACTGTATGAAGTTTTAGCTATGGTTAGCTATGTGCTTTAATACAATTAGCTAAGCACCTTAAAGTAGATAGAAACTGCTTTTCTGTTATCAGAGTCACCTTATATCTATTGTTTATTCATTTAAATCATCCTTTTATTCCTCTCCTATGTGTTGTTGCAGACTTCTTCCAGTGATATCTCAAACTTTGATCCTGAATTCACCGAGGAGTTGGTTCCCAACTCCATCTGCTGGACTCAGGAACGCTCCATCGTCACTGCCAGTGTTATGGAGGTCGACGACGCCTTCGTGGGTTTCTCCTACGCCCCGCCTTCTGATGACTCCTTCCTATGAGGCGTTCCCGGCGAGACCTTCAGAAGCCTTAACCATTGTAACATTCGTTGACTAAAGGGAAAAGTTTGACATTTTTCTTGTTCTATGATGCCAAAGCACCCAGCGGAGAATATCCTGCACTTAAAACGGATTTTCATTGGAAGAAAATCTTTATATTTTACCTATTTGTATTTATATAAATATCTATAACAGATGCTATATTTTAGAATTTTGCACCATCTGCTCTATCAATGTGATTTCAGGTCCTTTGTAAATGAGCCTTTAAAATGCCTTAAATGTGTCCCTGATATAAATCAATAAGCAGACATCTGAAAACTTGAAGAGTTCACTGGACTTGAAACAACAGAGTTTGACTGTCGGTTGGAATTGTTTGTCCATAAAAACAAAATAAACATCAACCAGTAAATATTTTCTAACCTGTATCTAGAGATTACTTGAGAGATCACCGAATAAAGCATTTTGGCTTATAGGTCATGTTTGGTTTTTATTATTATCATTATTATTCTGCACTTACCTTTCATTGATTGTTTTTACTTTTCTTTTGCCTTAACACACATTTATATAGGATTTCTATATATTTATATATGTGGAAATTCTATTTGTTTGTCTTCAACTGGCAGTAAAGTAGGTCTGCACACCTACGCAAATAAAACGAATAAAACCAAGCCTCACATTGTATATTTTTTATTTATTTTAAGTGAATATATAACATTTAAACGTTTTATTTTTCTGAGCACAACGGACTTCCGCTACGTGTGGGCGGTCGCCATGGCAACATGATACCCGTTACCGTGGTAACGGCAGCCGGGGCAGCGCGGTCTACAGCGAAAGTTCAGCTACTACTGTGACATTTTAAGACAAAATGACTGACCTGTCTTTGAAAGAGTCCGTTCTGGTTTATTTGGACAGGAGTGGCGGTCTGCAGAGGCTCGCAGGCGACTGCAAACCTTTAAACGGTACCGTGTTTCAGTCGCGTCCCGGGAATAAAACCTCCCAAGTTTACCTATAAGATGATTAAAACTAGCTTATGTTTGCTCCTTATCGCCAGACCCCCAGCAGAACGAGGCAGTCTACAGGTTCAGGATAAGCGTTAATCCTTCGGATTTAATAGAAATTGATCCTGTGCTGGGCGACTATGTTCTGCACGACCCGCTCGGGGCGACGGTTCTGTTTCAGTCAGTGAGTGGCTAACCTAGCGCAAATGTTATATTAGCCTAATTTCTACTGTCAGCTTCTGGTTTTATTTTTTTTCCACATCCAGGTTTGCTTCCTGGCTATTAAGACGCTTTCACTTACTGAAAAGATACAAACAGCTAGTCAGGTATGAACACAGTGATTCCCCCTTTAATTACAAATAACACTTTATTTAGCAGAACTGAATTATTTCAGGATCTATTATCACTTCAGCTGTTATTAGCATAAAAAGTCTGACTGAAGAGGGTTTATATGTCATTTCACACAGTGCCATTGTGTCTTGTGGTGTTTTATTTTAAGGTAAATGTCTCATTGAACTTCACACACCTGCCTCCATTCCCTGAATACAAGCTGGACCTTTGCAGTCCCCCCCGGGTCTTTGGTCCTCTGAGGCCTGTCTCCATGGAGGGGCTGGTTACTGCCATGACAAGAACAACTAAATACACCCAAGGAGCCAGGTTCCTGTGCACTAATGATGCCTGCCCCTGCTCCACAGGTACATTTAAGGTCACTGTTGTCTCGAACCACTTCTTGTATCTTGATCATTTTAATTATAAGGACACAGATGTTGCATGTTTTGCCACGCTCGTGAGCAAAAGGACCATTTTCAGTGAGAAGTTCTTTAGTTTATTATGCCACTTAACAGTAACCGACTGTAAAAACTGAGTATAAAGAGAGCTAACTCAATGGATAAAACAGTTTGTGCCTACACACAACAACAACTTGGCAAAGAGACCATTTTAACTAGTATTTTAGGGCAATTTGATCACAGATTTTCACAATTCACAATGCATGCTCTAGGGTTCAACCACATCCGAGTCCACGCTCCCGGGGCCACAGAGTCGGCCACCGTGAGGAACGACTTCGCCTGCACGATCTGCAGCTCCCAGCTGAAAGAGGACGTGAAGTTTAGAGCTTTAGGAGGTGAGGCTACCTCAGTGTGTCGGACTCTGCGCGCGAGTACGTGACGTGTTACTTTCTGCAAAACAGACAAACAGCTGGTGGAGCTGGTCCACGTCCAAGCGTTAGATGTCCTAAGAGGCCACCAGCACGGCTCCGTCAGATACCAGTCTGTCACCCTGTTTCTGAGAGGTAAGTCTGCAAAGGTGTATGCGTCACCGTGAAACATCTAATCATTAAAACTAACTGCAACAACAAAAGTTAAAGTAACATGGTACGAAAAATAATCACAATGCAAACCGTATGCCATCTGTTCACATCAGAGTGACTTTCTGTAAACAAAAATACAAACCTATGAGTTCACAGATGCAAAGTTCCACCCTTTTGCAAACATTACTTTGTGCTTCTTAGCGCCACGATCCTTAAAAAACACCTGAAAATCACATTAAATCATTTCCTACCAATGTCCCAAATAACGCCACAAAAGCAGTCAATCTTCTTACCACTAACTAGAAATAAACATGGCCGTTGTTTCAAATGTTCAAGAGATAGTCAACAGAAAATAACCCATTTTATAATCACATCAGTGGCACGCGTTATCATTAATTTAGATTTTTTTTTTGTTGTTGTTGTTCGAAGAGGAGAGTTGGTAATGAATCCCCTCGGCACAAATACTTCAAATAAATGCTTGAGCAACATAGTTTGGTTAAAATTACATTTTCCAACCAAAGTGTAAAAGAGCCCCTCTTACTGTAGATTAATGTCCTCCAAATGTAAATGTTCATTATTTGTTTTTCCAGCCAGTTTCTCTTCCTTTACACCCCGCCCCGGTTAGAACAGCTTCGTTTTGCAGTCACATCTATTGAGCTTAGGCATTCATTTTTTTGTGGTTTGCTAATTGAGGTTCAGTCTGCAGCACAAACTTTAGACAGGAGGGGGGGAGTTTAAACGAGTATATTTTGGAGCAACCAGCTGTGCCTCATGGTAGGATATTAAGTGTTTCTGTCCCCTCTAATAACAATGTCCTGCTAGGACCCCCGAGAGCTTAGCAAATGTCAGCCCCAGGATTAACATATTCTGTGGAGGAACTCAATCCAGCAGGTTCCTGTTACTAAACATATATGTTAATAAGCACATGGAACAGTCATTAGTTAGTGTGCTGTTCACCCACAGAGGAATCTTTGTTCTGAGTTTCTCCCTCTGTTTGTCTTGGCAGAGCCTCTTAGTGGAATGCATGTTTCTCTTTTAAGGCAGCAGAGAACGACCTCTCTCATGTGCTATCGCCCCATTTCTCTTTCTCGCACAGACGAGCTGTGCGACTCCATGAGAATCGGACGGCTCTACAGGGTGATAGGCGTTCCTGCTCTTGTGCATCGGTGGCCCGGCGTTACCTGGAGCGTCGAGGCCAATCGCGTCCAACCGTGGGAGCCAAAGTGTACGGCAGAAATGAGCTGATGACACTTCCCTTCCACTGGCTGTCTGAGAGACATACAGGTCCTCTACGTCTTATTTAAACATAAATAATGTCTAATAACTCTACCTATAGGCTGCCCCAAAGTCTCCCCCAGAGTCCAGCAGTTGTTGAAGTGCGCAGCCTCGTCTCCCTGGAGGTTCCCTGCCGCCGTGGCTCGCTGCTTTGGGTTGGACCTGGCTCCTCCTGGTTTATACAACACACTAAAGTTGAGTTTGCTGCTCAGCTTGGTGCAGACTAGAACAGATGCAAATGATGCGTTTCAGAGTTTGGATATCCTTGTTGTCGTAAGCGATACGCTCATAGTAGACAGGTAAAAGAACTTTAGGCAACGCAGGATTACAAATCTTTAATTCAAGCAGGTTTGCCTGATCTGATTGCACCCAGTAGATGTGAAGCTTGAGTTTAATTTTCCTTCTTTCTTTGTTTGCGTCAGATTAATGACATACGGCTTGAGCTTGGCGAGCCGTGGGGTCAGGCATCAGGCCTCGGAGGAGATGTTTACGTGCCTGTCCCGTGACGAACACGGAGCGGGGACCGCTAACATCCACGCTGGCTCCGCATTACTCGCCACCGGGGGCATCTGCATGCTGGGAGATCTCGGCTGTTATAAAAAGGACAAACTGGATCACATTCAGTCAGGTACGGTACTCTAATAACGCGTTAGCTGCGAGAAGATGCTGTCAGCTGTAAAAACAAGTATAGTTTCTGACAAATAAATAACATGGTATGTTTTATGTCTTTATTTTTTTCAGTTCTGGAGAGTCACTCGGTGTCGGTGTTCATCCCTGGGAAGAAATATGGCGAGGACGCTGACCAGCAGCTTTCCCTTCCAGTCCAGTGCAGCTTTTGGGGCCTCACAGACTCCTCCCAACGCTCTGGGAGGACAGACTTGGCTGTTCTGGGGACTGCAGTGAGTGCAGTAACACTGCTGTGTTATACTGAGCCACATTACATCTGAATTTTTTTTAGTTTACTAGACATCTGAACCTGTCTCTTTGCTGTGAGCAGGAAATGGGTCCTGCACCTGCTCAGTTCGTAGAAGCCTTTGGCCTCGTCGTTCAGTGCGGAGAAAGAGTTGGACAACAGGCTGTACACGCCCAGAGCGTCCACACCCTCCAACAGGCAATGCAGCCTGGAATACACCACTCCCCATCTTACTGGGAGTTCTCAAATGAAGATTACAAAGAGGTTCATGAACACAATTTTTAAAAAATTAGTTATTTATTTAGATTGCTTTGGAAAATTAGAAAATGCAGTTTCTGTTATTCACTCTTGCAGCTGGTCGCCGTTTGCCAAAGTTTGCAAGTGGACCTCGGCCCTGAAGCAGAGAAATTAATCCACGGTTACTACATGGCGAGTCGCCGAGCTCGGACTCAGAGTCAGGGTGTCAAGATTTCTTTGGCTTCTATCAAACTACTGTAAGAATTTTTAAAATATATGAGACTTGATATCAGTTTTTGCCTGGTGTAATGCCACAGTCACCCAGTAGATGGTACTCTAACCCACATCTTGTTCTTAATTTTTCATTTTTCACTAAATTATGACAACTGTTTACAAATCTCCTCCAGTGTGGTGACACTTTTATGTGGAACTTAAACTATAAAAATAAATCAGTTTTCAGTAACTGGACAGGATAAGACAAGCTACATTAAGCTCTGAATATAAAAAAATACATACAATTTAAAATACACAATTTATCCATTTAGATCCTAATTTACTTGCATGAATTATTCTACAACTAAATTAAAAATGTCTTCCAGCATGTGTGGAGTCATTAGCCTTTTGTCGCAGGTTGTCCTTGGCCGAGGCCCACTGCAGGCTGTGCCTCAGGACTCGAGTACTGGAGGAAGACGCTGTGGTCGCTGTGCTCCTGTGTGAAAACTCAGTCACTCTTAAGCACGGTAATTATCAGTAACTTCTTATATTAGATTGCAATAAACCGTTTTACATCCTGGGGGTTAACGCTCTTATAACACAGCCTTATTCGTAGTAACCAGAGGCTGTATTACGTTTTGTTGTGCTCTTACTCATTCTTACAGGCGCCTCGGCTCTCGTCATTCCACCCGACGCCGTGTTTCCTTGTGACATGACAGACGCGGACGGTTTGCGCAGGAGAGAAATGATCCTGGATGAGCTCCACCAAAATATCTTACGTTTCATCTACACCTACGCACCTGGAGCAGACACGTACATTACAGAGGAGTGATGCCTCCTAACTGAGAAAGACGGGTAACAAAAAACCCTCCTTCTATTTCCTCACAATTCCAGATGGAAATATTTATATATACGTATAAGATCGGAATATGTTTGAAACACAAAATACACGTAGACAGAAAAGTTTTTTTCTCCAAAGTTTATTAGTGAAACAGTTTATCAAACAGGGAAAAAAAAAATAATTGACAAATCAAAATCTTAGATCCACATTCAAAAGACTGGAGGAAGAAAAATGTTTTATTATAAAACAGTTATTCAGTTACAGTATTTACATTAATATTTGTGTGAAAAATGTAAACCCCCTTTACCATTCGATGAGTTTAATACTTACCTTCCCAAAAGGGCCTGATTCTCCCAACGGCTTTGAAACCTTGTCAAAATAATAAACACAAAAAATGAATCAATTCAAATAAAAGTAGTGATTCATTTGTGTGGTTCTAAGTCTGAGTTTTAGGTTCAGTTGGTCACAATTTCAGCAGCCCATTTTAGTCTGATGGGTAAACGGCAAAAAGGTGAACTCATCATTACAATATTTGAATTCAGAAAGGAGAAGAGAAGGAATAAAATCTGAAATACTGACTAATTTAGACCTCAGTGGCTTTACTTACCAAAGACAAGCTGAAGCTCTAAAATGCTGCTACCTGCAGAACAAGGAGAATTTTTAATCATCTGAAATTATCTCTAACATTAGAAGCTAATTTTAGGGGATAAAATGATTAGTTTGTAAAACCGTTGTAAAGTAAATAAAAACATTGGTGCAAAACTAGTCGTCAAAACAAAGATGGCAGCTGGTAATTCAGTAGTCACAGTTTCACCACTTCACAGTCTGACGGGTAAACGGCAAAAATGTGAATTCATCATTTTTCCAACTCCGTGCGTTGCTGCTGAAACGGTCAAACCTGACTTCTCCCACACAGCTTTTATTAAAACTGTATTGGGAACCGTTCGAACTAAAATACGATACAAAATCTTTTAATACTTCTTTGATAAAAAAAAACAAAACACTGAGAAGATGACTCACCTCATCAGCCTGAAGATGATATTTTGAATGTATGGAGACCATAACAAGAGATCTGAATCTGAAAAACAAAAGTTATAATTTAAACTCCACTCACAGATGTGGTAGTCTGTTTTAAATTAAAAACATGCTGGTGTTTCAGTTGGTCACATTGTCACCATCCTGTTGTCTGACGGGTAAACGGCAAAGAGTGAGCTCATCATTATCTCAGCGACAGCAGGCACCAGATTAACGATAAACGGCAGCACTCACGTTAAGACGTCCACATGGCGAAGATGCTGTAGCTTCCACGGACCATCCAGCACCTGGAAGAAGATGGGGAGACATTTTACTGAGGATCAGGCCTTCTTCTTGGACTTACAGCTCAACTGCAGCTGATGCAAATACAGCCACATATTTAAGGAGATTTTCAGCACAGCTTCAGATGCCTCCCTCTACATAAGATTTGCGCCCGTGTGTTGATCCAGGTCTTTTAGACCGTACAACAAATCTCTCTAACGGGAGAAACGCTGCAGACCTGGAGCTCAGATGATTAAAGCGTACTGAACGATCGGCCGATATAACGAGGACGGGTGACTGATCACCTGAAGGTCAAAGGGTACAGCCTAACACAGCTTGGAAGCATGATTAAGACTGCAGATCTGAGGACAGGTTCAACAGCAGGTCACAACCCCTAAAATGACCCTATGTCCTCTAAGGGGGTGTGAGGGATTTAATCCAGTGAAATATCAGTGGAATGATGGTCAGGGTTTCCTCTGCTGACCCATCAAAACTGAGCCGCTTTATGACACTGGGGACATTATTTTCCTCATTTCAACTGTCCAATGACATGATTTATTGTTGGACTTCAGGGATAAGACCTGTCCATGCTTGGACATGGGTGGACAGTCGTGACTCTGGGTTTCTGGAGGCCATTTCACAAAAACTGAATTCAGTGATCCAGAATAAGATATTAAATCTAAACCAAACCTTGTCAAACACTCCGGATTAGATGGTTTCACTTAAAACAGGAGCAACAGTCTTTACAGACCTTCATTAGCTGTCAGAGAGACTAAATCTCTGGGAGGTTTAGCATTTATCCTTATGTCACTGACTTCTGTGAAACTGAATCAAGTATTAAGTTTAGCTATAATAAACAGACCACTGCCATGGAAATTTTGCATAAATATATATAAACATTACAAGCTTGTTTTGATCACATCAGAGCCCGATCATGTGGCGAAATCCTCACTGACTTACCATTTAAATCCACTTACCAGGGCTAAATCTATAGTTTAAAATGTGCAAATCTCATCCACTCTGCTGTGATTGACCCGCACGTTTCCGCTTTAATGTAAAAAACAAAAACTCTTTCGTGTTCAGTGTGATTTTAAAGAAAGCAGTAGCTAGCTGCGCTCCTTTGAAACACGTGGTCGGAATGCTAACTAGCTCCGTGCTAGCTACACATTCACGGGCTAATAAATGTAAATAAATAAAACACCGCCACCTACTGCAGTTTAAACTAAAACATAAAATGTGCAAACAAGATAAATACTGCCACTCTTACACTCACCTGTGTAAGAGAATAAAGAAGTCAGTAACGCGGCACCGACCCGCAGCTCAGCTCCATGTTGGACCGCGTCAGAGAGAGAAAGGACTTCCGGTTTCTCCTCCCCTATCTGCGCATCAGAGCTGCGCAGTGCACCAGCTGAAGCCCGCAGCTGTGAACGGCGAAGATCGATCACCTCATTTTATAACAAGAAAATGTCTCTCTGCTGCTCTAATCTAAAGTGTCTATCAGTATGCATAAATATATTTTCACCATGCAAAAAAAAAAAACACAAAAACGTTTGTTTGTTTCACATAATTTACTTAATTCTCCAAAATGTCCATTAAAATATTTGCCTTTAAATGTATTCATAGCTGAAAAATCTTCATTTTAATATTACCTTGATTCGATCAAAATTTTATTCGAAGGAATAATAGTTTTAAAAAACATAACTTATTGTTTCTTCCCGCTGAAAGATTAATAAATTAAAATGTATTGCCTAATAGGAAAAAATTTTTTTTTTGAGTATTTTAATGTAATAATATGTCCGAATACATTTATCACTTTAATAAGAATAAATGTTCTATTTTTTTCTTTGATTCTTTTGTTTTTGTTTTTTATTATATAAATATAAAAGCCTGCTAAGTTCTTTGTCAGGGACCCAAATTCATTTCCTGTATTATTACTTAATTTCTATAAACTAAGGAGAATTCACAGCTGTTTTTTGGACTTTTACTGAACAGAAAAGTGTTTCTTTAATGCCTTCAATAAAGCATAAAAAATAATAATTGTTATAATAATAATACATATTAGGCTCAAGTAAATAGATGCTTTTATGTGATTTTTTTTTTCTTTGGAGACTTATCTTTCTGAGTAATTTATTCACAAAAAACATTTACAAACCATGCATGTAGAAGAAAAAAGAAAAGAAAAGAGAGAACATGAGATGAAGAGCTTCCATTGTGGCCCTGCTGACAGACCACTTCACATGACAGATGTTGAGTTATTCACACAAGCATTTAGTGCAAAAAAAGTCTGCAGTCGAAGTTCAGCTCAGGCATGACGGCGTTTCTGCAAATATCAGACCTGGGACATGTGTGGAGCTGCAGGACGAGCCAAAGAAAAGAAAAATAACAACACACAAAACCCTAAAACGTGCCTTTTTTGTACAATAACATTAATATATTAATTTACACTGTCTTCAAATTGTTGGGCTTCAGTGGAACTGTACAATCAGCGGATGAACCTGACATTTCTGACAGATTACTGGGAGGTGGACGATGACGGGCCTTGGTTCTCTGATTCCGAAGGGCTGCTCAGGAACTGGCCGCTCGCTCCCACGTACAGTCTGGACCGCATGGGCCATTTCTGTGGAACAAAAACAAAAGTTTATTTACGAACGGATCGACCTCCGCGAGGCCCGATTGTTTTTAAAGCTCAGTTGGCGCGGATTGGCTGCTGACCTTCACGGGGTGCAGGTAGCCGTCACCTTTCAGCGGCCGGAACGCCTCGGTCTGTTTGGCCTCTCCCTCCTCCGCGCCTTCCTCCTGCAGGGTTCGGGTCAAGTGGGCGATGTAGGTGGTGGCCAGAATCAGCACGTCCAGCTTGGACAGCTTGGTGTCCGGCGGCACCGACGGCAGAGTCCTCTGGAGCTCCAGGAAGGCGTTTCTCAGGGTCTGCACCCGGCTGCGCTCCCGCGCCGCGTTGGCCGCCGCCGGCCGGCCTCTGCCGCCGGGCCC
>NC_051450.1:16644081-16665779 GCF_001649575.2 Kryptolebias marmoratus
GGCCGTCCGGACTGGGGCTGGAGCTCGGGCTGGAAGCGGGGCTGTCATCCGCCGCCGCCGCGGAACAGTTCCCTCCGTCCATCAGGAGCGACTGACTCCCAACCATAAGGGTGCGCTTACAGACCTGCAGATTGCAACTTATTATTATTTACCTGAACTTTAAATTGCACATTTCATTCACACTAATAATAATAATAACAACTATCCATTAATTTCTCTGTCCAGCTCTTCACATCCGCAGAAGTAGGCTACTTCTGGCTGCCATGAAGTCTCTGCCACATGTTGCCAAACACATCACGTGAAATGCGCAGTTTACCTCTTGTATTCGTCCAAGACGCCGTCTTGGAAAGCGACATGAAGACAGCCCCGGGCAGAGAAGGCGCTCCTCGGTGCGTCCTGGCGGTGCGCAGCCGCATCCAACCCCCTCACCTGTGTGCGTAAAAGTCTCAGGAGCGCTTCATTTATTGGACGCGGGTTTTTTTTTTCCTTCCCGCTCCCGACGTAATTAATCAGAGGAGAAGAGCTCTCTTTGCCAAACTGCTCTGTGTCTGAGGGGGCAGTTCGGGCTCGGTTCTCCCCCCACCCCCAATCCAGAGGCTGGACTCTCTGTGGCTTTAACCCGGATCACCGTATCCCTCTCTAATTGGCTGCGAACCTGACACTGCGGCGCGTTTCCCCCCTCACTGAGCCTATCGAAGAAGTTCATATTTTGGAGGGGGAAATTACCTTAAAATTAAAGGCCTAGCGTTCCTTGGAGGAATGTATATCGCCCGCCGCCGGTCATGCCAGCTTTAGCTTCATAACCGTGAAAATACGCTTAATCAGAGTCACTCAGAGCGCGTGTTAGGGATGACCCTCAGCTACTACCCCACCACATTTTAGCTCACTATCTGCAAAATTGACTAAATTTGAACCATCTTTGTTTTTTCTAAGCTCAGTTGGCTGTGGCGGCCATTTTGAGTTGGGTTGGCTCCAAAAGTTAATCAGTCATAGACGTCCATCCAGTGATTAATTTCTGAGTTTCAATAAAATCTGTCCAGTGGTTCATGAGATATTTTGCTAACAGACAGGCAAAGCTGACTCCAAATGGTTGGCGGTCGGAATATGCGTTGGGGATCATTCTCAGCTACTACCACACCACATTTTAGCTGAATATCTGTAAAATTAAGTTATAGCCATTAAATCGAGCTGACTCCAAAAGTTAATGAGTCGTATGTACGTCCAATAACTAATATCTGTGAGTTTCATTAAAATCTATGCAGCGGTTCATGGGATATTTTGCTAACAGACACACAGGCACAGAAAAATGAAGCATTTAAAAAAATTGGAGCCAGAAATAAACATGTGTTTGCAGCCGTTCGTGAAAGAGGAAACGCACAACACTTTTGACAAATTGCCAGCTAATAAATAAACCCGGGCGCTGCAATCAACAGGCAGGGCATTCAGGGCATTTTTTTTTTTTCTGAGGCTCCTAAATTAATCATTCTGATTTCCAGGGCTCCAGACGGAGATGTCGGCGAATTAATGAGAGGAATTATTCACATTATGGATATTGTCAGACTGCTCTCGGTAAACATTGTTTTTGTAAGGATGGGGTAACACTACCGCTCCGGGGGCCCCCGTAATTAAAAGAAGGTTAAGTAAGCTGGTTCCCCTTAATTATCCTGCGTCTTCCAGGGGTTACATGCGCCCACGTGGCTCCTGAAAGCCCCGCTCGGACGCGTCGAAACAATTGCTGATAATAAACGCATTGTTCCTGCTGGCGGAGGGGCCCGTTCATTTGTCACAACTGTTTGGACAGCAGCACGTGCTGTTGGCTTTGGAGAACCCAGAGACGTGTAGGACCGGGGCACAGGGATCATTTAGATGGTGCCACTCCGCGTCCCACGCTTCACTTATCCAACCAGGAGCACCCAGAAGAGAAATCAGCACGGAAAACGATCGAGCTCCAAACGATTTATTCACGCAGAAACAATAAATCTGATCAGAGATGAAGCAGCTGCGATCACGAGGGGTGAGGAATGCTGTTTTAGTCTTTATTATTTTCTGTTTTTAAAGCCATCTACTCCCAGGTTATTAATTTAGATAGCTATAGGAACCTGTTGAAATGAAATCATTACGCTGGACATTTTTTAAGGCGTCCACGGGCCTGCAGATGGCTGATGAGAGCCATTCGCAGTTAGCTTTTCTGCCAAATATTTAAAAAATTGTGACAAAATTGAAGAGCAGTTTTGCCTAAAAGTGCAGATCCCTGCTAAAATAATCCTAATTTGCTTTATGATGATTTTTATTTACGAATAAAACCACAGAAACAGTTGTCAAAATAAGCTAAGGCAAAAAAAAAGAAAAAAAAGAAATGGGAATAAAATACAGATGATATAAGCTGTTTTACTTCCTGGCTTTGCTGGTAATTATAATATAAAACAGGATCTGAGAAGAGCTTCTTAAAACCTGTAATCGTTTCATTGTTTTGATTTGTTTTTTTTTATCTCACTGCACAGGGATCCTGTGTGAAAGTTTGCGAAGTCTTCATGCAGGGCCGTTTTGATGTCCGGCTTCGGATGAATTGGGAAGCAGAAGGAAAACAGGCTTTCGGCGCGCCGCGAGGCTGAGAAACCTCTGGCGCTCTAGATGTGAGCAGGATGTGGATCCTGACCCTTGGTGAAGTCATCTGGAACATAAACAAAGTCAGACACACAGAAGAAACCCAATATTAGAAGCCTCTTACAGAACAATTCACGTACAGCTTTGTACGAACACTGAACCGTGACTTTGTGGATTAAGGGAATAAATTAAACTTTAAACCAAACGAAGGAGAGAAATAAATGAGGAATTTGTAAATTGTAAAGTCAGCAAAGACAATAAAACGGATAGTTTGATAACTTACTCGTTAAAGGATAAGCAATAAGCGGCCCAAGCAGTGTTCGGTTGTTGTTTCTTTTCTTCTTGGCCTCTTTTGATGCTTTCCAGTTAATAAGAAACTGTCTGGTTAACTCGTTAACTTCCCTCCCGTCAAGGACCTCTAGAGAAAAAAAAAATGTATTTGTTCTTTTTTTTTAACTGTTTTATATTAACCGAAAAAGGTAAAACGGTGAACCGACGCTGCCTGTTGTGACATTAAGGTGCGAGGGAAGTGACGGGATGTTACCGAGGCTGGCGCACGCCGTTATAAGCCGGTCTCTGTACTTTGTTTTTTTACACACAGGGTTTCCACTCAGGTCCAGCAGGAGCAGCTGAGGCCAGAGGCTGAACACGGTCTCCAACTCCTGCGAACACACACACACACACACACACACACAAACATAACAAAACAGAGAAAACATCAACTTTAACCCCTACTGGTTCAAACAGGAGTTTCTGTGTCTCTGACATTACTCCCAGGAACTAAACGGGAACAAAATGATGCACATTCGCAATAACAGGAGACAAACAGATAACCCTTCAAAGACGAGGTAGGAGTGAAGGTTAATGTGGAGCACAAGGTCCAACAGAAAGCGCATAAACAACACGGCAGTCTGTTTTAATAAACAGTGTCGCCGGTGTCGTGTAACTACAAGTTCTCTCCTGGGGGCGGCGCGAGGCTGGCTCCTCCAGCCAGTTGCCTGCAGTTGTATGTTTATCTAAAGGCACATTAATCCAAGCCTGGAAATCTGAATACTCTCTGGACACGCTCTGATTGTTCATTGCCTTCCTGTCTTGGCCAAAGCGCTTCCACTTTTCCAGCCCGAGCCGCAATCAGCTCAGAGGGGACCCCCGAGCACCACGCGCTCCCAGGCTTTGATAAATGATCGTGTCAGGGCCGTCACTCAGAAGGCCCTCGTTGAAGAGGAGCCCAGCGCCAAATTGCCCCCCACGCGGGGGGCCGCGGAGCGCAGCGGAGGCTGGGCACTTGGCTCCGCTCGGCTAATGACGGGCCGGCTGTGAGCCGGAGTTTGACCGAGGCTTCGATCCCTCTGTCCTCTCTGGCCCCTCTCGCCACTAACAGCCTCCAAAGATGCTCCCCATTTGTCACCCCCGGCCGACTGCCTGTCATAATCTGTTTGAAAGAAATCCATAACGTTTCCGCAGGATTTTCACCCAGCGGCACAGCGAAGAGATCGATCCTTCAGAGAGCTGTCTTTGCAGAATCAATAGTGGCGGACGGCTTGTATAAATTATGGGAAATATTTGCTAAATGTGACACATGTACAACAATTACCTGAATCAACAGCAAAAAAAAAAAAAAAATCATTCATAACTTCAATGCTGAAAAAGTTGGGACGCTGATGAAAAGTAAATAAAACTTAATGCACTGCTTTGTAAATCTCTTAAACCTATTATTTTATTCACAATGAGTAATTATATTAAATGTTAAAACTAATAAATTGTACCATTTTTTAGGAAAAAATTAGATATTACTGAATTTGATGGCAAAACATTTTAAAAAGAAAAGTGGCGGGACTATGTTTACCGCTGTGAAGCATCTCTTCTTCTCTGTTTTCGGAGAGGAGCGTCGTCCCGTTCTTTTCTAGCCGTTCAACAGTCCCGGCTTTTTTCTGAGTGGGAACGCGTGTCGATCTAAAACCTATATACACGTTTCAGCGCCGATGGCGCCTTTCCAGATGTGTGCGCTGCCCGTGCAAGAGGCACCAATGCACCCCCATACCATCAGAGAGGCGGGCTTTTGAACCAAGCACTGAGAGTTCCCTTTAGTGTGGAGGACTTGGTGTCTGTTGTTTCCAAAAAAAATAAACTGAAACATCAATTCTGCTGACCTCAGAACAGTTCTCCTCTTTGCCTCAGTCTGTTTTAAATGAGCTCAGAGAAGATGATGGATGGTGCTCACATCTGGCTTCTTCTCTGCCTGATAGAGCTTTGACATTTATCTGTGGACGTCAGGGTGAGCTGTGTTTACAGAGAATGATCTGTGGAAGAGTTCCTGAGCAGAACCGAACCAGACCTGGTTCTAATGCATTTACATTTTACACAACAACATATTTGGAGTTAGGGTTGTGCATTAGAGAGGAAGTCGCAGGAAAGTACCTGTTAAATACACATCGACCTCTTTAGTTCAGAAAGCAGAACAATTAAAGCCTTCACATTCAGCATGACTCTCCCTTTAAGAGACTTTCTGTTGGTTTATGATATCAAACTGAGGATTCTAAGGCAGAGAGAGGGGGGAAAGAAAACCAGGCATCCAAGGAAACAGAGAAACTTGTGCTTGTTTAAAGCTGTCAGTGAGAAACGTCTCAGGGGAGCGGCTCGCTGATTTGTTGAATAATTCTGACCCTCCGCGAGTCCCGGAGACCTGGGAACTTCAGGCCGGATTTGCAGGATTTAAGCTCTTTTCGGTCCTGTTCTCCATATCATTTCACACACGGCTGCAGAAAGCTCGCGTTGACCTCACCAACTAACGGACGGCATGTTGATTTTAACGTGTCGCGTCGTGCAGACTTTGCCCGATGTGCCGGCCTCACAGCGCAGCACGCCTCTTCAGCGATGCTGCTTTTTTTTTTAGTCGAGACACACTTTTAATCAAATCCAAGATAATTTCATACTTACCTCAACGCTGAGCAATTTATTATCCACGGCGGAAAAGTGTTGGAGTTCCTTCAGCACTGATAGGGCTCTGATGTCGTCAACGTTGTTGTTATTAATATTCAGGACACAAAGAGATTCCTGTGCAAAGAATTCAGATGAATTAATGAAGAGAGAAGAGTTCAGATTACAGTCACTCATGACAGAATATTACAAATATGTTTAAAACACAAATTTGGAGTCAAATCACAATTATTAAATCTTATGATTATAGCTCACAGTGCAGGAAGTTGTTCTGATGTGTGTTCAGAGGATTGCATTGCTCTGGTAAAATAAAATCACTTTACAGCATTTTCTCCTATTTTTGCTTTTAATCTGTTAACAATATAAATATATGAGTTACAAGAGCCACATTCAGATCATCCTGAACATGCTGCAGCTGTGAAATATTACTTTTTTGGGGGGGAAATCTGAGAGCTAACATGACAAATTTGAATATTTTGTGCTCTCTTTTAGCTTTTATTTAAAAAACACATAATGGTATAAAAAGGAACCTGATTGGCTAAATACATGGAACATATTTGTGTACTCGACAATGCGGGTCATACAGCGAGTGCGCGGAGAGTCCTGGGGTCAAAGTGCAACTTCTCCCCCGGTGCCAGCCGCTGATTCTCCAGATGAAGCTCTCTGAGCTCGCGGAGCTCCTCTAAACCCTCCACTATAGTAATTCTGTTCCCGCCTAAATACCTGCAGAGCAGAAAACACACACCCACACATATCGCTCAGGAATAAACACAACACAGAAAACCTGACGGTGAAAGAGTCCCCTCACAGTTTGGAGAGTTTCTGCAGACTGTGGAGCTCATCGATGCGAGGGATGTTGTTGTTCTGCATGTACAGGTGGGTGAGGTTGGAGGCCGCGCCCAGGTTACAAAAGCACGTCACCTTATTGTCGTACAGGTAGAGAACGCTGAGGTTCCTGCACATGGACAGATCCCCCTGAAAAGGCAGGTCAAAGTGGGGGAAGTTAGCAAACGGAGTCAGGAAACAAAACGGGAGACGAGCGGCGACGCCCGAGCACTTACAATGTCATCGATGTTCTTGCTGGAAAAGTGCAGGTGGGTGAGGGTCTGGAGGTAGTCCGGGAAGGAGAGGCCCCTCTTCTTTTTGAAGTGGCTTTTGGACTTGGCTATCAGGTCTACGGTCAGACGTACCATGCTGGCTCGACAGACAGGATCTCTCCCAGGATGATGAGACTCGGGCTGTCGGTTTGTGAGCAAAACAGACAAACATCAGCTGAAATATAAACTCCTCTTGATCAGGATTGTTCCAGCATTTGTATGTCAAAGAAAGGCTTTTTTTTAAAGAATCACTCTTCTTTATTTGTGGTCTGACTGTTTCATGTGCTTGACCTTCCACCGAGGTATTAGGTGTTGCACTTTGATTTTATGTTGCTTTTATCATAGATTTTTTTTTTTTTTTTAACCACATATCATCTCATCACCTGCTAAATAAACAGCTGTCAGTGTGTGTAGCCTGAGACGGATTACCAAACTGGCCTTCGGGCGTACAGGCCCAAGGGGCCAACAAAGATTTAAGGGTCTTAAACAGATTCCAGACCGAGACAAAACAAAAACAAGGAACAACAGATGCCTAAACAAGGAAATAAATTGTAAAACAACAAAAATTAGACTCTGATATGCAGTAATAACCTCAAATGGCTGCAAAGGGATGCAATACAACCAAAGTGAGACTAAAATTATTCCGACGACAAGAATATACCCACAAGTTTTAGCACAGAAACAAATAAAAATGCACCTACAAGAAAGATTACACTCAAATTACCAGACAGACATAAATTATGGTAAAAGTAGATGCACATAAAATGGCAGTAATTGAGTTTAACTCAAGCTAAAGGCAACTAGGCGCAAATATACAGATTAGATCTTTCTGGTTTGTAGATTTATTCATGAAGTCCATTTTCCCCCTCAATCAGTCAGTGTTTTAGAGGTAAATGCTGGATGATGACAGGGAAAAGTGACATCAGGACTTTTCCACACTTGACCCCGAGTTATCAGGTGGAGGTTACAGAAGAAGAGACGCTGATCGATAACCTGAAGCTGAACTATAGACAGGAGCCATCGGCTAATTGAACTCCTGCAACCCCCCTGGGCCTCTGATTCCTACAGGGAACAAGTAGTTTATCACTGTCACATAAAACTACAGCACACATAGCCGTGGCAGAACATCAGAGATGGTGCTTTTACACTGAACTCACTGCAGAGAGGCAGTAAATTAAAACGCGCTGCGAAATAAACGCATCGCTTAGCTTATTAGCTATAGTGACGCAAACTCTTAACGTTACGTTTTCTTACAAAACTATTAATTCAGACAGAAAAAAGCAACAACAGCAACTTATTTCACCCACCTGTTTAGGCCAGCAGCAATTTTTTTTAAAATTTATTTTTATTTTAAAAAGTCGGGCTAAACTAAACGGCTCTCAAAATAAACGAGGCGTTTGCGTGCCTGCTTTTAAGGAATGTAAACGTCGTTGCTAAGGAAACCACTGCGGCTGCGCAGAAGTCAGACTCCACCATACCGGAAGTGAGGGATCGTTTTTACAAAAATACATGTTGTCAAAAATAAATATAATTTTTTTCAAAGTATTATTCTACTTGGAAGGGTGGACTTGCATTTCAGTTAAATCATTTCAAATAATTTAAGAAAAATATTCACAAATAAATGTTATACTGATTTGAAAAAAAAACAAACAAACAAACAAAAAAAAAACTTATTTAAAAGACATTTTTTCTGGTCACCCAGAAGGAATGTAAACAATATTTATAAAATGAACAAGAAGCACACAAAAATATCTTACAATGGCTGTATTTAATACATTAATTCAAACTAATTTGGGCCAATGTGCAGAACTGTGCAAAAAGATTAACCTCTAATTTCTTCATAGACTTTGTTTTAATCTTTAAATTGGTCCTGTTCAGTAGTTCCTTTCAAGTCTTTCTCTGGACCATGGCTGCTCAAACGATCATCTTCTGTCCAGTTCCCTGGTCATGACATAATAATGTGATGTGTGTGTGCAAAGCAGACAAGTGAAGGATTAAAGACGTGTCAGGCCATACAAATAAGATACCAGAATTTAAAAGTTCTGTTTAAAAAAAAAAAAAATTAACAACGTCCTAACACAGGATCTGCGTGACACATCATTCTTCAATTATCTACGATTATCTACAATTTCAGTTAAGAGTTCTTTGAGGATCTCCTTAATGGTGGCATTTTGTCAAAATATAACCTGTTTTAAGTCAATCAAATTGTTTCAGCTTTGTTTTTGTTTTGTTTTTTAAATTCAGCTAAAAATAGGAACAAATTGTTTCTCTGTGACAGGCTGCTAGTTACAAAAAGACTTATGTGTCGGCACAATGCTGGCCCATCCCTTGAGGTT
Source organism: Kryptolebias marmoratus (assembly GCF_001649575.2). NCBI lineage: Eukaryota > Metazoa > Chordata > Actinopteri > Cyprinodontiformes > Rivulidae > Kryptolebias > Kryptolebias marmoratus. The sequence goes on from NC_051450.1 coordinate 16,653,056, forward strand.
AGGACTATTTGATTCTTTGACAAAATAGAAAAAAAAACATTCCTCTGAAGATGAGTGAAAAGAAAAACTTTTAAAAGGCCTTCAGAAAGCCAGAAGAACTATTGTTGAAGACTTTGAGACTCCTTGGATGTAAAGCAGAACATAAAGAGGGACAAATCAGGACTTTCACATTCTCACATACTCAAACTCACTGTTTTTGCATTTCATTCCTTTTTTTTCCACATTACAGGGATTATCTTTCACAAGAACATACCAAAATCACGAAATTACCACTTTCACTGACCCCTGAATTGTTAATCTAGATTGTGCCACGACCTGAGTTTCCTGAGGGGAGGGACTGATTCCACTTATGCAGGAACTCATGAGGGACAGGAGGAGTTGAACCTCCATGTTCTGGAGCTACATCACTGCACGTCTTGAGTGTGTCACACTAAATCCCTTCAACTAAAGCAGAATCGTTTGAGCTGTCAAGTCCTTATGTGTCAATAACACATAATGAGTCAATCACTCATTGCAGAATTGAGATAAAATCAGGAGAAATCAAAGTAGAAAATATGAGTAATGCGTTTTTTTGTTGTCCACAGTTGAACTTGATTAGAAGTGACATGTATTTTCTTATTACAATATAAGTCATGCATACAAATCTCCACCTGGTGATAATCATGATGTTTACATATTTAACGAGTTCAATATGTTTCAGCACATCGAAAATCACCATCAAAGACCAAACTTAAGCAAAACTATTACGTCTGTGTATTCTTTAAATACTTCCTCGGCACTCTGACAGTCACAACTGTGGAAAAAAACATGAGATTTATTTTAAAAGACTCTGTGAAAAAAACCCTATGTTTCTTCTTTCTACACCAATATATTGAAAAAGCTCAGTTTGGAAGACGTTTTGAATAATAGCAAAAGAAAATCATTATAAAAAGCAGAGCCGGAGCTCATGCGCGTGAGAAAAAGCAGGCGTCCGTGCGGTCCCACTGGGATTCACTCCCCTGCAGGACACGACATAAAACATATACATTTAGCCATTACAATGCCACAGAAACAAGACGTGACACAAACCCCGGCCAAATTGGCTGTCAGCGTAGGAAAAATAAAATAAAATGAAGAGCAGACGCGCGAGGTGAATGGACTCCTGTGTCCACGGCTGCTGTCCCTGCGCTGCATCAGCACCTCGCCACAACCTGCCGGGCCGGGCCGAGCCAAGCGTCCTGACAACGCGTCTACGCCCGAGAGCCGAGCGGCGCAGGGAGCGACTCCGCAGAGACGTCCCACACGCCGCAGCCGCCGCTGATTCCCCCAAGAGCCTCTGCAGGAGCTGGAGTTTGTTGTTCCATTACGTAACGCTGTGACAAGCTAGACTTGAGTGACTCTGTTAGGAGCTGAATGTGACCACAGGGTGTTATTTAAGTTTAAATTAGTAGCTAAATTATAAACAGACAAGCTTAGAAAATATATATGTTCAGGACTGAACATATGAGGAATAATATCCATAATAATCGACTTTAATTGTGTATTATAACAAAAAAAACAAACATACATTGTCATTTCAAACATGTATTAAGTACTCAGACATTGTGCTTTTTACATTTTATTTCTTGCATGTGTTTTTGCATTCTCAGACACTTCTAGGACAAAAAAAAAAAAAAAAAGATAGCTAATCACTTCAAACGAAATGACGCTACCTTTCCCATCCGTACGCATGCACAAGACATCATTTCCAGGTAAAAATCCGCACCGCCTTGCGGCTCAGCTTTAATTGGAGGATGTGTTGATTTGATTGAAGAGTTTGTCCTTAATGACTTGAGACATCAGCCCGTGAATCGCCTCTATGGTTGTTTTGCAGCTGAAACAAACCGGGGAGGAAAACAAACAGTGTTTAATGCAGGAAAACAGGTGCGCTGTGTAGAAATATAACCTCTGACCGACACAAGCAAATTACTTCCGATGCTTCGGAATAACAGAACGGTGTCGAAAAAAGAAAATATTGCCTTAATTTTTAAATTAAATCACATATATTCTAAAAGCATCAGATTAGGTTTGTGTTCAGGGATGGAAACACAACCCGTTTGAGACTAAAAAAAATAAGAATTGTTTTAAAAAGTGACTGATGTTTGACAGTATTAATAAAAAATCCAAACATGAACTAAATCCATAACAAATACAAAGATTCAAGTAGGTTTTAAGTAGTTTTAAATAAAATATTTGCAATAAAGTGACATGTTTGCAGGAGCTGAAAAGAACAAGTTACACAGATTTTAAAGCAACTCGTTGCAATGTCATGAAGACCATTTAAAAACAAAAAAAATGTGAAAAAAGAAATTCAATCCAGATAATTCTTTTCCCCACGCTGATGTTTGACGTGTCTTTAAATAATCTGCAAGCAAAATTTGTGAACGGCTGCCAACTACCAGGTGAATTTGTTTACCTACAGAAACAGCCGAAGGGACTGAAAATGGGCCCACAATTTTATTGTATTTTTGTATGTAGTATGTAGATAAACGTTCTTTGTTTACATTGAGCGCGTACCTGCATTTCAGAACTGCATAATCTGAAATATCTGGAAAACTCATGGAGTAAACTCTTTCAAACTGCATCATTTGATTTAGTTCAGAATAACATATTTATGCAATAAGCACCTTTAGGACATTATTATTATTAATATGTGGATAAAAATAATAGTGTTAAGTTATTTCATCAGACTTATTTTTATGCCACAGTAAAAAACAAGTAAATATGATTAACTACTATTTCAGAAGACTTGCTGTAATTTAAATAAAAGTGGCATTTAACACCAAGATAAGGAGGTAAATGTATTTTATGTTGGATTCTAACCCTCCAGCCCCTGCATTTCTTCTTTCCCCCTATGAAAATTATCCACCTGTCTCGCGTTGCTTTGGCCAGTTTGTCCTCGGACTTCCTGTCGTGCGCGTCCAAGCCGAGCATGAAGCTGCCTCTGCCGAGCTGCGCCTCGGACTGCTCCAGCTTCTCCGACAGGTCGAACACCTGGCCCGTGGTGTAGTCCGAGTTCTGACCATCCAACACACACACACACAGACAGAAACCAATTCATGCACGGTTTGACGACAAAAAGATCACAGATTCTCCACAGAGACTTTTCTTTTTTTTTCAACAAATGTGTCTAACGGGCCGCGTGGACACTCGGGAGAGTTGCAGTGAATGACTGAAAGTCGGTGAAACGTTTGCTTAAGGTGAGATTGTGTTTATAGAGGAAGAGGTAATTAAAACACAAAGACACAGGGGCCCCCCGACTGGGGAGACAGTGTAGCGACTGACAAAGCCTGTCACCCCGGGAGCAGCTCGCTCTTGACATTTAGTCAGTTCGTCTTCACCCAGAATGCCGAAGAGTTTACTGTTTGTAAAAAGCCTGATGTATATTTAAACTGCTTAAAGGAGCCACCGTGGCAGCAATGCAAATTCATACGAGGAGCGCTGAACACATAGAATGAGCTGGAATCACGGCCGGTTTTCCTACTCATCTTTGTTAAAAAAAAAAAAAAAAAAAAGTTCACAAAAGGCTTATTACTAAAACCAATAAACAAGCAGGCTTAGCTAATACGTGGCAATAAATCACAACATCACAAGCTGGTGACCACATGTCCACATGAGTTATAGTGTAATAATTAACCATAAATCAAAATGCCAAACAATTAGGGAACATTTTGATTTTTGTGGTTGTTTACATACCGTCAGGAGGCTCGAGGAACTTAAGGTATTAACCCAGTATTTATTCCAAAGGAGCTCCAGGAGCTTTCTATCAAGGGAAGACTTAAAGTAAGTTACCTCCAGGGCGTAATACCTGCAAATAAAAGGAAAACAACAACAAAACAAAACTGTGAGCCAGCACTGTCGGGTCAGATAGTTAACATGTACATTAATATGAAGTTACTTACTGTTTACAGTGCACACCGAAATCTTCTATCTTATTCAGAGGGATTGTTTGGTATTCTGACGGTCCCTCATCTGGAGGTTTGTAACCCTGAAAATGCAGAAAAAATAAAAAAATAGATAAGTAAACATTAAAAGAACACTAAAAGATGATTTCTATCATGCAAAAATACAAAAGTGAAACTTAAATTTAAAACTACTTCCATTAATTTATAAGCAGACAATTATATAACTAATATTTCTGCTTGTGTTTTGATAAAAAAAAACAAAAAAAAAATTGAATAAAACTGTGGCATTCGAGTTCCTCCTCTACCTTGGGGTACGTTCTAAAGGCACCGAGGTTGACTTTCCCTGCAGAAATAGTCCGAGTGGGGTCGATCTGCGGAGAAGCGTGATACAGTAGAACAGGAAAACAAAGTCAGAGGTCGGACAATCCTCGGGGGACCACTCACATCTGACCACCGGGAGCCTTTTGCCGGCGCTGTCAGTGCGTCGAACACACACACTTAATTACGCGACGCCCCTGGCACCCAGCGACGGCTGTACCAAATGAAGTGTAAAACTGCATATATGTTTGCAACAGCAAAATATTAATCAGCACAACACCGAAAGCTACAGCTCATACATCAGCTTCACCCACGCTGCTGTTTATTTTCATAAAGAAGCAAAAGGATTACTCACTGGTGTTTGGCCCTTTCACAGAAGGGAAAACAGAAAATGTTAGAAAACAGAAAAAGCGTATTTCCCGTCTTACCACGACAGCTACGAAGGGTTCCTGAAACTGCTGGTTGAGCATCTGCGTGCTGACATCGATGCCTGAGAGCCAGCAGCCGTAGCCGGGGTGACTGTGGTACCAGCCAATCGCATTCTCCAGCCGGCCAACCTAAAGGGATAAAATAAATAAATAAACAAACATTTTGAGGAGTATGAAATTGCAAAAACAACGATGCTGAAGTTCTTGCTGTCTGTATACAACACGCCGTCAGAACGGCAATGTGCTTCTCTGTTTGAGCTGGAATATTATTGAATTTTCTATTTAATAAAACAAGACAATTATGATTATTTCTGGAGGGAGAATAAAATATATATATTTATATTATCATTAGATCTTTTATATACGAGACAGAATGGGGAAAAAATAGCTTTATTACTTGCGGACTGATTATAAAATAAATGTTAGCAAACTTGGAAGTTGTTTAGGTACAAATTTTGAGCATATATAATTTAACACTCCAGCATTTAATTTAGCTTAGAAAGCAAATAAAGACACAAAAACTCAAGAAAAAGATTGATCACTTCCAACAAGCAGCTTGGATTTGTAATGTTTTATTAACATGAACTCATAGTCACTATTCGAACAGTTTAAAAATGATCACAAAGCAAAAATCTGTCTAAATCTTGATGGATAGAAAACTCTACTACGAACGAGTTAAAGACACACACTCCTGCGTCCGTCACTAGCTCTGAGAGAGAGCGAACGATCGTAGACTCCTGAGAATCTACAGTTTAACGCACAACATGGTCAGTAAGGCTCAGAAACTTATTTAGAAATTTAGTAAAAGGCTAAACTCCTAAAATGACTTCCTACAGACCTCTTCAGAGTACAAAAGCGTGCAGATTTTCATTTTTTAAAATATATTTTTCCCCTGCAGCATCCGTTCTCTTCACCAGCTTTACCGAGCGTGGTGCCTCTCTCTGGCAGCCCACGTAAAGACAAACGAGACCCTCTCACTCACACCTAGGGACAATTTTAGAGTTACCAGTTCACCTGACGTGCATGTTTTCAGTCTGTAGGAGGAAACCAGGGCACTGAGGTGCTGCATTAAGGCTCTTCTGCAACAGGATGCTTTAAAACATTTCTAATCTGCTGCCCCTCCTGATTCATAAGGCTAGTGAGTTCAGTGTTTTTTATTTTCTACTGACTCATTTCTGTTCAAGTGCAACTGATTGCATAAAACACAACAAAAGAAAGTCTTTGTTCATGCATAAAATAAGAGAGCAACATGGGAGCTGCATATTATATCAGCAGGAACTGTTGCACCGCTTTCACACACAACCTGTGTGCAGATTTTGGTTCCTTTCGGGGGGGAGTCGAGGTCCTACCTGTTTGGCATTTTCAATGTAGGCAGCCATGTATTCATAGGCTGCAGCCTGGGCGTTGACTCTGGTCTCTGTCCCCTCCACTGGCAAGGCAAAGCTGTCCATGATGATCATGGTCTCCCCGTCCACCTTCCCCAGCATGAGTCCCATCACCTCCAGGTTCCCACCAGACCTGGCGTGCATCACCATCTTCAGCAGGGCCAGGGCTGAGATTTTGCAGTACTTGAAGTAGTGGTGACTGTGTGTTTGGGGGGAAGGGGGGGGGGGGTGTTAATTAAATTGTCACACATTTAATAATTTATATGTAAACAAACACCACAGTCACAGCTTTAAACATACAATCATAAAATTCACAAACATGGCTAAACGAGGACATCATGTTTTGTTAATCGGACTTTAAATTTCTGATTTAAACCTACTCCTTCGTCCATGGCTTCGCGGCGAGGATTTCTTGTTGTTGTTTCTTGTCATATTTGTAGATTTCATCGATGCTCTGAACTTCCTGCATCCTGTTGGAGAGCTCCCACGTCTTCTGGGCCGTGCTGCTGCCAGCCATGGCGAACTGTTCGAACTACGGCGGTGACAGGAGATCGCCGGGCGGCTGGATTTTCTTCTCAAATGAACGAGGAAAGGCAATATTTCGGCGAAGATTATCGAGGCCCAACGTCTACCAGCTCAGGAAGCCATGACAGTGAACGAGACCAGTACACGAAAACGGAGGGGCCGTTTGTCGAAATGTATCAGAAAGCCTCCTGTTTAAGCGGTACAATTACACGCATATTTTGTAATATTGGATTTTAATTATATACGCCAATTTAAAATTTAACTAGAATTAATTTTTGGTGCATTTATCACTTTTTAAAATGCAGAATCCCCCCTCTCACGAATGGTTTCGCCCACGGAAGCCATTAGGTCACTGTTGAGGAAACACTGCCATCTAGCGGCCATGTTTAGAAATTCCGCCTTACTAGGTGCTTTTCCACTCGCTTTTAGGGTTTCACACTGTCATTGAAAGTTAGCTTGTTTTATAAATAGACTGAACTGCAAAATAATGTTTAACGGTACACGTAAAATTTTAATGAAAAAGATTTTTTGAGGCTCAACGGGTCTACAGCCGAGCCCGGTTTGTGTAGGTAAACTGCCACCGTTAACTGCTAGTAAACTTGAACTTTTACGTTCTCACTGGTCTACACAAAAATGAAACACTAATTCCTCAAGATTATTCTTCGAGTTTAATTATGAAACATTTGTTTACATTTTTTTTTATTGTTGTTGCGTTAGCAGCTTGTCCCAGTCTCCCGGGACAAGCTTTGTGTCACGGTTGCCCCTGGCAACGACGCTTTCTGCACCGCGCTCCGGAACAGAGGCTTTTTTCTAACCGCGGACATTTATACAAAAGCTGTGTTTTTCTTCCATAGTTACAATTCAAGTTGATTTTTTTGAACCCACCAGGCACTCGTGTTCACCCTGTGTAGAGATGCAGCTGGTGAGGACGGGGAGTTTTTCAAGGAACAGCTCAGAAACTTCAGATAAGACGAAGTGCGACACAGCTTTTACACAGGGTAAGTAAATAAACAATGCCACAAAATCCCTTTAGTCAATTAAATTACAGTCATTTTGTTGTGTGAATGACTTTTTTTAAAATCAAGGATGTGGTAAACAATCCTCCGAAATGTCTCCAGCATGAGCAGCAAAATAAACAGCTCCTAATCCAAATAAAGATAGTTTTTTTTGTTGTACTTGTATTACATATGTCAGTGGTTCCCAAAGTTTGAGTCATATAAACTTTTAAAACGACTAACAACAACATATTTAGCTTTAACTGTGGTCATGAGTGTTTAAAGACATTACATTGGGATGAAGTTCTTTGTTAAGGCATAATTTATGAGTCTCGCCAACATCTGTGTTGGGAATCAGGAGCTGAAATCTCTTGGAAATCCCTCATATATGTTGTGTTTTTCAGGTTTGGGTTCGACTTTCCAGCTGGGAAGTGACTATGAAAGAAAGAAGCACAAACTTCTGCAGGAGCTGCAGCTGGACTACAAAGATTATGTTGCCAAGGTCTTAAAATTTGTCTTGAAAATCAAACAAATCTTAACCCTCCTGATGCCCTGAGAGGAGAAAAAGATAGAGACGGCCTTGTAACTTCTGTGTTATATTCCCTAACATCAGTCTGCTTTTATGAAATGTCTTTTTTTTTTTTCCACAGAAAAATAATCTGAAAACACATGAACCCGATTCGCATCAGCAGGGTCTTTCCTTACCCATCAACGAGAGAGCATCGATAAAGGTGTGTATCGTTCTTTGTGTTGTTTGTTCTGTGTGCCAAAAGGAGCAGTTAACCAACCATGGTGATCAATATAACTGTTCTACGTAAATAATGTCCCGTTTTATCCGCGTAAACCATCAGAGATGTCTTGAGTTGAGTGCTAGGGCTTGCTTTGTAATACTTGCTTTGATTAATGTGTGCTTTCATTTGTTTTTTGTCGCAGGAAAGACTAAGAGAAGAGAGGAACAAAGAGTACAACCTCTTCCTCCAGGAGCGGGCTCAGAAACGAGGCTTAAAGAGGGGAACACCTCCGGTCACTTCTAAGGTAAACAAGAAACAGAAATTCTGATTTCTTAGTGAATAAAAACACTTTTTTGCAGCCATCCTCATGCTGAATAGTTCCCCCACATTATCATTTTCAGCTGGAACATCTTCAGGCATTGGATGCTGCAAACAAAACTTCACAAAGTCCACCCCTTCCCTTCCTCAATACCCAAACGAGCGTCCTCCCTCCCCGCCAGGAGCGCCCCGCATGCAGGAGAGATGCTGCCACCCTGACTGAGGCGGGGAACGACGGAGGAGGCGCCTGGAATCTGGACCCTCGCAGGCGGAGGAGATGGCGAATCCCCAAACCGAGAGAGCTCCACAGCTCCGAGGGGGAGCCATGCACCGATGAAGAGGAGGACTTTGGTTTCAGACACAGGAGGAGGCGAGACGGACACCCTCGGGAGCCTCAGCCGAGAGACGAGAAGGGGACACAGAAACGCAGAGTGGACAGGTGCAGACTTTCAGAGTTAAAAGGGAGAAGTGCAGGTTTGGTGGTTTTCTTTGCTGAGTTTTCCCATTTTGTCTGTTTTACGGCAGAGCTTTTTGGGACACCAAAGAGCCGGAGGCCCCTGTGCTCCCTGATCAGGACGACAAGGATGGGCTCTGGAAGTCGGAGTAAGGAGGATTCATTTCCTGAGTACAGTTTGCACCTTCAGGCTCAAACGATCTCACATCAGAGACGTCGGACGACAGCTTCAGTCCCACAAACATTCACAATCAGCACAATTGACACAACGTCAAAGCTAATAACGGCTCCCTTCCTCAGATGTTGCCTTTCAGCACTTCTTAGTGCTGCTGTTTTCGTTTCCTTGTTACCGTTTCAGGCCATTAAGATAATTTACTGTCAGTAATTTGTTACCACGAGGGGCTGTGGCTGACCCAGCTCCAGGCAAACAAGTGCACGTCCTGGCTCCGTCAGAGCTGTATCGATTAAACAGAGGGCTTTATTGTTGCCTCAGAGTTTAGTGCAGGATGAGCTGCAGGCGTGACATTAAATCGTGGCTGGGCGTGGCTCAGAGGCGAGCCGTTTAACACACGATTCCCGTGTCTCTCCTTGTGTGTCTTCCTGCAGCAGCAAGCACATCCCGGACAGCATGAGGACGGCTGCAAGATCTCCAGCTGCCACCTGCAAAGATAAGGCTGAGTCTGCAACGGGTCTTATGATTGGTAAAATATTAATTTACTCGTCAAATTATAGATAGAACTCGTCACTTAAATCTTGCTTCGGAAAAAGCAGATGACTGTAGTTGTGTTGGGTCTTTTTTTGTAACACAGGAGCAACAGAAGAACAGACGATCACTCAGATGAGGAAGGAGCAGTATAAGCAGGAACTGCTTAGACAAATTGCCGAACAACAGAGGAACAAAATAAAGTAAGTGTTTGTTTACTAAATGATCATTTTAGGTCAGCTGGAGGTTTAGGTGCGAGTGGATGTGGTTGTTTGTCTCATTTATTGGAATGGTGACCTGTCCAGAGCGTAATCACAACCCTGAAAGACATAAAGTGAGAATAGAAAAATGAGTACAAGGACCTAAAAGTAGGTGTTTCTGGAGCTGAGATGATTCACAGCAACCTTTCGTTTCCAGGGAGAAAAAACTGGAGCTAAAAGTTGCTGCCACTGGAGCCACAGATCCTGAAAAACAGGTAGAAGAGATGCGTTTAAAGAAATGGCTGTTTGGTGTCTCTGACGCGACGCATCATCTTTTCCAGCCTGACCGAATAAAGCAGTTCAGGACTGCGTATCAGCAGTATGAAAACTTGAGACAGGACGCGCCTCACAAGTCTGGAGCAGATCTGGAGGCTGTAGGGAAGGATCCCAATCCAAGGCTTAAAGGTGAGATTCATCACAGAGCTCCTGGAGGGAGTTCCCAGGTGGACTTTAACACAACGCTCAGTCAGCTGCCAGGCTGGACTGGGCCCGGTCCTGGGATGGGAGCGGAGCACGATGTCCCACCGTTCGACTACTTCACTGAGGACTATCACAGGAACTTCGCAAGAACGCCAGGAGGCGTGGCCCTTCCGAGGTAAATGATTTATTTTCTCAAAAATAAATCAAATAAACAACATTGCTTTTATAATATTTGTCTTTCAGAAATGCTTCTGTCGCTCCTCCCATGTTACCAAACATCTACAAGACCCCGCAGGAATCGGCTCATCACTACTATAGAACCAGGAACCCGTTAGAGAGTCAAGGTGAGGCATTGATGCCTAAGAACACTGTGGCACGGTGGTGGGAGCATCATGCTGTGGCACAAATTGGCTGGGATAACAAAGGAGGAAGACCACCTTTAAACTCTTTACACTCAAAACAATTAAATGTTTGAATTTATTATCAGATAATCTGCATGACGGGCCTCAGCACTTCGGGAATTTTGAGACCCCCCCTCAGTGGACATCTCCTGTTAGAGCCAACAAGTAAGTCACCCCTTCACCTCCTTTGTATAATTATTCTCGTTTATTTATTCTGATTTGCCTCGGAAGTAAATTCCAAAAATAGATTCTGACATTCATTTTCTAATAAGTCAGGTTATCTCCTTTTTCTCCTCTAGTAGAGGGCTCTCTCATCACGTCATCACACTGTCTGTTTTATTATTTCTCACATTTTTTTTTTTGGCTTTTAGAGGATCTCCCTTTGCTGCCGAGGGGCTTCACGCAGACAAGCAGAGGAGAGAGAGCGTCCTGAGATACCAAGAGGCACTTAAGCAGCAGGTGAGGTGCTGAGTCTGAATGAGGAGCTTTTGGATCATCGTGGCTTTCTTTCTGTCTTTTTTTTTTGTGATCCAGATCCAAGAAAGAGAAGAGCGCAAACGAAGAGAGAAGGAGGAGAAGGAGCGATCCGATGCAAAGTCAGAGGCTGAGATGATGACCTATGACCCCTGGGGGAGAAGTGGAGGAGGCGCCCCGATTAAAGACCAACATGGAAACCTTGTCAGTAAGTTCTGTGTGTTTATTTATATATTTTTTTTTAAAAACCAGAGCTCTATTAAGAATGAATTTCAGGCGCTCACACATGCGTCTCCATTTCCAGGTGATTTGAAACAAATGCACATAATCAATAAAAACAGGCTGCTCAGTCCGAGAGCTGGAGCTGCTTCTCCTTTCCAGCTCCCAGGTAGCATGTTCTCTCTCACACACCGTGGCAAAATGGATCCTGGCTTGTAATGCGTCCCAGTTCAAGGCTCGTGTTTTGCGTCCGCCGCAGGTTCCTGTCATCAGTCTCCTCAGCAGCCGCCCCTCACTCAGGACAGATACAAAGAAGAGCTGAAACAACAAGTAAGTCAGATGGAGCGGGGCGCAAATCCTGAATCTAGTGACCAAATTAGAGGCCTTAAAGAAGTACATATCACCCACCAGCTTTAAACTAGGGTCACGAAACCATTTGAGTCCTTGAAAATCTTGAAAATAACTTGAGGTCTTGCACGATCTGTTCAGAGGATGTCTTGTTAAAGGCTCTCAGCTCAGTCTCTGTAAAGGACAGCTGAGTTACAGTAAGCTGTGGCGATGCTCCAACAGATCGAGGAGAACAGGAGGAAGCGCGCGGAGGAGCGAGAGCGTCAGACGCTGGCGGCGGAGGAAGAGGAGAAGCGGCTGGCGAAGGAGAGGGCCCGCATGCTGCAGCAGTACGAGGAGGAGCAAAGGAAGCAGAGAGAAGCTCACGTAAAGGGTTCATTTATTAAACGAGGAGCTCCCGCTTGCTTTCCAGGTTGCCTCCTCACTGTTTTTTTTTATTTTTTTGCTTCCTGCAGAGTTACGCCAAAAAGAAAAGGCAGGTCCACGAGGCCCTCATGCAGCCCACAGAGGAGGTCAAAAACAGAAAACAGAAAAATCAGACGGTGCCCCACAGCGCCAAGGAAAGGGAGGAGAAAACCTCACAGCTGACTTATCAGGTGCTGTAAACCTGGTTTAGAGTGTCAGAGCTTTTAGCGAACATCTGTTTAAAAAAATGATCTGGTTGTTTTACAGAGAGAGCCGTCTCCTCCTATTCCGACTTTGCAGAAGAAGCATAAAAATCCTGCAGCATCAAAGCCGCCTTCTGTTGTGAGTCAGCTCTCTCTGATGCCTGCAGATATCCTCACATGTGCTCAGTTATTCCGTGGATCTGAAACGCTCCCA